>NC_134700.1:179247345-179352345 GCF_043290135.1 Rhipicephalus microplus
TCGCATTTAGGTAAAACACATCGGTAATGCCCAAGAAGGCATTACATAAAACTACAAGAGCCCGCGTCGTATCCCATCAGACACAAATCAAACCTCAGACCAACATCATAGACAAAATTAGGAAGCCATTTGCCAGCTTTTGTCATATTGTGTCATACACGGTAAATTTCAGTCGGAAAGAAGAAAGTGAAGTCGGGTCAGCGAGAATGCTGCCGAGGCGTTTCTCTAAAATGTAGACAACCTTGTACGAATCGAAAATATGGCGACACATATGCGGCTCCCTTACGAATGAGCTTTTGGCAGACGCTGAAGCTTTCACATATTCTCACAACTCTCTCTCTCTCCCCCTCTCTCTCGCATATTTTTATTTTATCTGCACTATTCTTATCGTCTTTTTTTTATCCTGTCTCTGAAATCAGGGTAGGAAACCAAGAAGGTCTTCCCCCGCTTAACCATTTTGACTTCTTCATTCCTTTGCAGCCTCACGCGTATACAGTCAAACATAAGTACACCAGGCCAACCTTCAGAAGAAAATGTATAGGGAAACAAAGAAAAAAAAAGAAGAGAAAGGAAGGAGGGCATGGAATAGGGGATGCATATAGAGAACAAACGTGTTATCATCATTTCACTTGTCGCCCCCAGGTTTTTTCCTTGCAATATGCACGACAAAAGGTCCCCGAAATCGCAAAAACAATACAAGTCTGCTTCCTCATTCCTGATTTTTCATAGAGGATGATGTTCGAACATTATATCTCCCTGCGCTTGCAAGTATCTCTCCTACCGTCCCTCTTTATCTAAGAACGTTGCCACATTGCCAATGTTTCTGTCGCTTTAAAGAATTCACCGCCCGCGCCCCCGCTTACCTGTATTGACGGCCGGCTTATCAGAAAATAATAAAAATCGTTATTGTAATCAATATTTTCACCGCATCCGCTTACCGTGGTTCCTTCAGGCGCGCTCGTATTGAATAAATAATCGCAGCAGTTCCACAGAGAGAATGAAATATGATCGTCGCGAAGCAAACGGTCGTTTCACTTCCGCAAACAATATCACACAGAGGAAAAAAACAATATTGCAGGGAATAAGTAAATGAGACACCGAACGGAATGGTAATGTACTTTCTGGCGACTTTCGGAGGGATGCAGACTTCGTTGCCGGCGCCGTTCCAACGAAGAACCACAGACAGCACACAAAACTTCGACTTGAGCTGCGGAGAAATTGCCGGTGTCGTACGAACGAAGAAACGCAAGAGCGTACTCGCAAACACGATCAGCAGCACGAAGACTCGGCAGCCGATGCTGACAGCAAGACTCGCGAGAAGTCTGAGCACGTTCGCCGACACAATGAGAAAGCAAGCGGCTGCCGACCGATTCTCCTCGCGAACTTTTCAGAACAGCGCCGATGCAGTCACGTAAAAACGAAAAAAAAAGAAATAAAAACTACCTAGACGCGAGTGCTGCAAACGAAATTATGAACGAAAACACACGCTGCTGGCTAAAACCGAATCTTGGTGGGAGGTAAAAAGAAACAAAGCGGTCGCTGAAAGGAACGTCAAGTCGACTGGGGAGCTTATTTTCTATCTCTCTCTTCTTCACCCTTTTTCTTTTCTGTTCTGACCGCGAACACAAAGACTTCGCTGTTCAAATCTTCACTGAGCCGATGTAGCCGTGTATAGGGTCGTTTTTAATGCCGTTTTAGAATAATGACGCCGCGAAAATGTCGTGCCCTTTGACCATGGTGCCTTTGACGTTTGCCCGTGTTTTGTTTTCCGTTCGCTTTACCCTGTACAAATAGCTTGGTCGGATACAAGAAGCCGAACTCCTCCTGCACGGCCGATGTTAAAAAAAAATAAGAGAGAGAAAGTCTTCATGTGTTCTTGGCTGCGGAGCTTAGAGAGGTTCAAATGTAAACAGGCGGCGGAAACTGAGCCCCGTCATTTTCCCCACGAAATGTGAACAGAATATTTAGTTAAGATATACAATCGCCTTACCATGTACGGTCGCCTCATTTATTATTTGAACTGACTGAAACAATCCAGCGGATAGTTTTTTTTATTCGAGAACGTGAAAATATATTTCGTAAAATAAACCGGCAATCACCAAATATAAAAGGCTTAAGACACCACAGTGCGGTAGAGGAGGCGATTCCAATAACACTAAAAACAGATTCTTTTAAAATTCGCAAGGTGCTTAGCAGCAGGAAAAAACAAACAAAATTGACGGTGCGATAAGCACGCGGCAAGCAACACTGCATCTATTTTTGCCTCGGACAGTTGTCGCCTGTCGTTCTAAACGTGCTGCTGAACGCGTCCAACGTGAACGCAGTTGTGGTTGCGTGCAGTGGCAGAAGCCTGATAGCGACAACCACTTGAAGGAACTCAGTGAAAACTACGCGCCATGGTAGCTTAGCGGTTAACGTGTAACGCTTCTGACGTCAAGGTCGCTGATTTGATTCCCGGTCGAACTTGAATTTCCTCTTCGTTTCAATTTATATTCGTTTTTCGTTACAATGCTGTCCAATCATGGCTCGAAACCGTCGATTTGTAAGACGACGTCCCTAAGCACCGACAATGATGATGAGTAATTCAACATTGTGAATTTAGTCTTTGAGACTAAACATAATGATAAAAGAACACGCGCATATGGGAGAATATCAGGGCTCCAACATTCCAGCGTTTATGTTGCCTAGATATACTTCCATGCCCGTACACCTGCCTTCGTTTAGATACGAACCAGCTCTTAACTCACGTGTGTAACGCCATACGTATGTCCGCTCGTACGAATGCGCCACAACGTGTTTCCCGCACCACAGGTGTTGGAGTGGTGCCAAGTAGGTCACACCGCAGCTGCGCGTTGACGTCACCCTCCAATCACACACTTCCCTCGCAGGTGCGCGCTGACGTCATTTTCTCTCTAACTCGCAGCACGCTCGCCTCGGCGGTTGCAGCCACCGGCTGCTCCCCCCGCCCGCAGCACTAGTCGCAGGGGGAAACATACTGGTCTGTGGTGTACGACTACTCCAAAACTCAACCGTAGATGCTGGTTTACGTCGCGCTAAACAGGTGAGTTTAGCTCGACAACCTTCACATGACAAACGCCGATGGAGACCACTGCTTCGACATCCGCCGAGAGAACATCGACAGGAACATGGTCGATGAGTCCAAGCGACCCGACAACCACCAACTCGCGACCATCACTTCGCGTTACCTATACTCACTGCAACAAGACGCCGAGGTTATCCTCGCGCTGCTCAACGTTCGCTCACTCGACGCTCACGCCCAGGACGACGTCCTAGCCACAGAATCAACGTGCTGCGTCTCGTGGAAACGTGGAACGCCGCCGCCCTGAACATCGAAGGTTAGGACGCCGTTATGTACGCCGCCTCCGAGCGTTCGGCGGCGGGAGTATTCGCCGTTTACGCTCGGAGACCGCGTGCGCTACGCGTGTCTAACGTCAACCTGAAAGATCGATAGGCGACATCTCGACGCTTCTGCTTCGAGTGCGTGGCCGAGCTCGTCGGTGACGTCTCGATCATCGCGCTGTACCGCGCTTCAGACCTGTTGCAGGTACAGGTTCGGTGCTGCCTGGAGAAGACGCTGACTGCGAGGAGGCGTGTCGACGACGCGTGCTTCTTATAGTAGCGGGAGACTTCAATGTTGACGTCAGTGGAGGAGGAGAAGAATGGCTCGTCGATTACATGCGTGACGTGCACTCGCTCAAGTGCGTGTTGGCAGCGGAACGGAAACTACCCCCCACGAAAAGGGGTACTTGCATCGATCTGGTATGTGCCAACTTAGGCATCACATTGTCTACAGGAACTTCTTAGCGTGCACTTCACCGATCACAAGGCGGTGGTAGTCAAGGCGAAACGCACGCCCACTCCGGTCCAGAGCCCGTGTCTCATTATGATTTGTGGGGTTTAACGTCCCGAAACCACCACATGATTATGAGAGACGCCGTAGTAGAGGGCTTCGGAAATTTCGCCCACCTGGGATTCTTTAACGTGCACCCAAACATGAGTACACGGGCCTACAACATTCCCGCCTCCATCGGAAATGCAACCGCCACAGCCGGGATTCAATCCCGCGACCTGCGGGTCAGCAGCCGAGCACCTTAGCCACTAGACCACCGTGGCGGGGCAGTGCCCGTGTCTCGACTGCGAAAAAACGACGACTACGAAAAGTTGCCAAACGCTTTAAGAAAACTTATACGAAACCCGACCCGCCTCCCATGTTTTTGCGCTTAAACAAACGTATACTCGAGTAAACGCTACACAGAAATTCGCTTCAAACCATTCTTCCAGCACCCGCGTAGACGCCCGTTTCAACCAGGCCTACGTCGTGCGCACGGCGGCTGCTTCGCCTCCCATTAGACTGCCCTTCAAGGAGATGGTCCGTAGTTTTATTATATATACGTAACAGCTAGCAACGACATTCTGTCATTATGACACAATGAATTTGTGCTATACCTCTTTTTTGCGAAGGAGTAGTAAACAACTTATGATTTTTTAAATGGTGTAAAATACTTACTATACTTCTTATTGACATTTCCATCTTGGCGCTCAGATGACCGTACTATCATGCGCTGTTTCCGTATACTCATTTATTTATTTATTTATTTATTTATTTATTTATTTATTTATTTATTTATGTCGTTTGAGTACATAGAGAAGACGAAGACAGAGTAAATAGGGAGGGAACAAGCTGACAACTGCCACCTATAGGGGCACAAAGCCTGCCCGCTCCTTCAGGAAGGGGAGGCATAGAGGAAATAAGGGAAGGAAGAAGGAGAGAGACGAGGAAAGTTTTAAAAAGGGAGAGAGGGAACACGCACACGCAAAAAAAATTAGTCACATAAGTATATAAAATTCTGGCACACGCACACACACCATTCTTGTGATGAAGTGAAGCCGAACCCAAGAACTTTGCCAGATTCCATCAATAAACTTAATCAAGGGCGATTTACTAGTCCTTTATGTTACTGGAGAGATGAGTGAAACATTTTAAAGGATTACCATTAGGCTTATTTAAAACACATGAAACTAAAGCGCCTTTATCACCAACTCCACCTACAGCGGTTAAACTATTCATCGCCTATACCCATCCACATTGGCGCTTCGTTTTAATCTAGAATGTTAAAACAACTACTACAAATAGCGAAATGAAAAGAGCGTCACGAAGCAGCTACCGCTTCAAGGGCTTGTCTATGTCTCCAGAAAAAAAAAAACTGTCTCTACGTCATTGTCGGGCACTAGCGAACGCATTGCCGCGGAAATGAAGCCACGAATACTTCGCGCTGAAGTTCTTGTGACGCGCGCGAGTAGAGAAACATCTGTTCTTATAGCTTCTTGTTTTTCGAAATAAAGATCTTTATAACCGTCAGTCGTGGCACTTTTTATCACCTATAGATAGCCGGAAGCGAGTTCATTTGGTGGTTGTCGTTTCCGGCCTTTTTTCTTAGCCATTTGTTTCGATTATGATACACGTGTCTTTATATCACCTTCCTCGTATAAGCTGTCTGAAATCATTAAGCCCTAATAACACACATAAACATAAGAGCTCGAATAACGAGCCGTCGTCCCAAAGGTCGGACTACAACGTATAAAAACAAGTGATCTAGAACAACAAAAAAGTGCACGACGAAAAAGAAGGAAGGAAAAAAACAATAACTACAAGTATACAGTAATAAATCGAGCCTTGAACGAGCGCGAACAATGGTGAATAACAAAACCACGCCGCGTACAATAGGTCTGCTTGGGAGGCATATACGTTTCAAGGGGGAAAGACTGGAGAGAGTTTTTTTTTTTCACGGAGTTGTCGTCTGACACGGTTGGTAATGCTCGTATCGCTGCGTACTGCTGCGACTGCGTCATTCGCGCGTTCCGCTTCGGCACATTGTGCCGCGCGCGCCTGCGCAGTTGCGCATTTTCGAGCGGATGACTACACGGTGCAGCGGCCCACGGCCGGTGTCGTTAGTGAACATCGCTTTTGTTCGCACAGAGAAAGAAAGAGAGAAAGAAAGAAAGAAAGAAAGAAGGAAAGAAAGAAAGAAGGAAAGAAAGAATGAAGGAAAGAAAGAAAGAAGGAAAGAAAGAAAGAAAGAAGGAAAGAAAGAAAGAAAGAAAGAAAGAAAGAAAGAAAGAAAGAAAGAGAGAAAGAAAGAAAGAAAGAAAGAAAGAAAGAAAGAAAGAAAGAAAGAAAGATTGTCCCTCCGAAAGCCGAACAAAGCGTGGCTCGAGCCTCGTTTACCGTGTTGTCGCATTGCCAGCGCCCCGAGAGTGACCCTGACCGCACAATTACGGCACTCTCGGGACAGTGTCCCGTTGGCGAGAAGCCTCTAGCGTGTCTCTTTTGTCAGCTGTTTGGCTGGTTAAGCTCGGCGTGAAGTGTAAAATTCTCTGTGTTTGCGGTAACCTTCGCAGAGGCGCGCGCTCTCGCGTTCTGTATCTCGTTCGTGTATAGTATACACGTCGAAGCACAGTCGGGTGCGCTCTCGTTAGCTTGCACTTGGATTTTCGTTGTACGTTGTAGCCTCCACCACGGTCAGTTTGTTTTCGTGAGGAAGCGCTATGCACCAGTGTAGTAGTTGCCAGGCTGCTGATGATGACTGTGATTGATAGATTGATTGATATGTGGGGTTTAACGTCCCAAAACCACCATATGATTATGAGAGACGCCATAGTGGAAGGCTCCAGAAATTTTGACCACCTGGGGTTCTTTAACGTGCACCCAAATCTGAGTACACGGGCCTACAACATTTCCGCCTCCATCGGGATGATGACTGTGTACAGGAGAAGTAGCGCTTCAGTTACCAGGAAGCTATAGCCAGGAGGCTACAGCGGTACTCATATAAATGCCACGGTTTAGCGTCCCAGAGCCCCGATATGATCATAAGAAAAACCGTAGCCGAGGACTCATAAAATTTTCGACACTTGTGATTCTGTAACGTGCACCTAATCTGCAACGTATTTTCTTTGCGCTGTTGTCGTTCTAGAAAGTGCGTGGAAGACTTCCATTTTTCTCGATAAACCATCACGAAATAAGAAGCCAATCGTACCCACACATACACAGCCAGAATCTGGTGTTTCTAATGAATGAAGATATACTTGGCCTGCCTTGATTCTACCAGCAAGTCAAAGTGTATTGAAGCTGATATCATGGCAGCATCTACAAAATGTTAGCTTCGCAGACTGTATGGCCCCTACGCTCACATAGTTCAATGGGTTGTGCAGGATGCAGGACACCCGGTCGTCTTCCCTGGGACACATGCCTTGAAAGTGACCGCGTCGCGATTAAGTTTTGTGCCGCACCGATACCTTTTCATAGACTAATGCGCAATTGTACTTAATACAACGTGAAAGTATAAGTTCACTCGTCGTGTCATGACTCATGAGCGACCGCACTCAACCGACGTATCACGTGTGACATGCAGCCCACTCTCATGACAACACGTGATAGCGAGCAGCGATAAAATTTTCAGGACAAGAGTACGTGCAGGACTTCCGAGCATGAGAAGTTTGAAAGACGCGTAAGCGTACGATGTCACAACGTAAAGGGCATTCGCACATACTTTCATTTTTTTTCTTACGCACATGGTACCCTATGTCGGGCAAGTTGACGTGCTCATTGTGGGACGGCTACCGGCGGTCGAACCTGGACCTCAGGACAGTAAAGGTGCATTTTGACACTCTGCCTGTGTCCACTTTCTGAAGACGTCGCACGATCCTTGGCCCTCAGCCTACATTAGGCGCCCAACGTGGGGTGTCACCTTTCGGCGTTTATCTTTCGCTATTACGTGTAAACGTTGTGTTTCAAAATAGTTAAAACTGCCTGGCATTTCTCATTCTGGCAATTGCTCTTGGCGCAAAGCTACAAGGAATAATTATGCATCTCCCAAAAACAGATAATTAAAGTAGAACTACGCTAAATCACAGTCAAATTGCAGCTTTAATCCTACAAAAGAAATATTCCCGCACCAATCTTTACAGTTGCTGGAAGGCATTTAGAGACTGCATGCTCAGAAAGCGTTCGATAAAAAGCATCACCTGAAGCTCAATTGCCCTAAGTGATGAACGCATTAGTTCACGGCTTGAAACTGATAAGGAAAGAAAAAAAAAGTCTAATTGAGCCAGCGCTTGTGTCAGTTATGTCCTATTCCTCGTACACTTTCGCGCAGTTCGCTTCGTCATGGAACACGAAAAAAACCCGGTCTGACGCCATATTTCATAATAATAAAAGTTTATATGCTCAAGTAATGTATACCTTAACGGTTCTAATATTCCCCGATTTCCCGCACTACGCGGTACTCATTGTATGTCCATTTTTACATTCCTTCTCGCGTATGTGTCTCCCTCCTTCATTTTCCCATTAGACAAGTTTCTTTCTATTCATCGCCAACCAGCGCACGGTATAGCAAAGTGCGCCTCTAACTTTATTTTAAACTCCCTACACTTATCTCTTAAAGTGAAAGCCGAGGACGCGTCTGTCCATCGTAGCACCCAGAGCGACCAAATCGCAGATCTAAGAGCTATTGCATGTTACCCTTATCATCTTTTAGACATCACCGGAGTAACAGCCCTAGGAAAGACCATATTTCAATACAGAACACACACGGACGCACGCACACACAGTTGCGCAGTTAGCTTTGAGAGGCGTGAGCTAGAAAGATAACTGGCTGAACAATGGTGCAAGAAGATTGTTGTCGATAAGAAGACGGAGAGAAAAAAAGCTACGTTGAAGAAGAGGGCGTTAAAAATACGAAAGCGAAGGCATGTGCTTCCTGAACGAGGCCAAAAGCGCAGCGGTGCCTTCCTCCACAGGGATCGATAAGGCCCAAGAGAGTCCGCCGTTGGCACAAAAGATAGGCTGTATGAGAAAAGGAGTAGTAGAGATATTGCATTATTATTCCCATCTATATACGAGGTACGGAATTACATAAATAGATGAATAAACAAATAAGTAAAGAAAGAGAGAAAGAAAGGAAGGAAGGAAAGAAGGAAGGAAGGAAGGAAGAAAGAAAGAAAGAAAGAAGGAAGGAAGGAAGGAAGGAAGGAAGGAAGGAAGGAAGGAAGGAAGGAAGGAAGGAAGGAAGGAAGGAAGGAAGGAAGGAAGGAAGGAAGGAAGCGGTAGAAGCAATAGCCTGCCACGATTTCAGTTGAGCACACTTCGCATATACTCGATATACGGGTACACTAACTGATCTTCACCTATATATGCCCTTGGTCGCCACTGCAGCAGTGTTTTTGTTTTTGTTTTAGAGAAAACACTCATCAAATCGATAGTGTGCACGTACGCTTGACCTCAGCCCGCTTTGTTTAACAGTCTGAATGGACGAATTCAATGCATAACGGCACAATAATCCACGTCGAGAGAGAGAAAACCTTCATTCTTGCAAGTATGAGAGATCTTCCTCATTAGGTGGAGCCCCCTAGGTCATAACCCTATCAGCTCGCGCGCATGGAGACATTTCGTCAAGATGTAGCAAGTGACATAGAAAACCATTTTGTTCCACGCTCGATAACACAGCGTCGCTACTGCAAAGGTGCTGTCAGGGAGAGACAGAAAGAGAAAATTATGGGCACACAAAACCAGGGCTTTGCAAACAACAAGGTGAAGCGACAGCAACAGCGCAGAGAACTTTATCAGGCTGTCACGCGCCGAGCAACGAACATGCACCCGGTGCTTCTCGGAAACGCAGTAAAGGGAAGCGAACTGTCACACTGGACCCGAGTACAGGTAACGGATCGGCCTTTTCAGAGCAGCACGGGGGGCACCCTCTTGGGCGTGGTCTCCTGAGAGTTCGCGGAAAAACTGCCTTCGGTGTCAGCTTGTCTGATAAGCGAGAGAGCCGTATAATGCATGCAATAGGAAAGACAAAAGAAAACATGATAATACGGTAAAGTTTACTCTTCGGAGCTGCCGCTTGGTGCACGTGAACCTCGTTACACTTTGCGTCAGCGCAGCCTCGGCTAAGCATTTAAACAATTCCGTGACCAAACATTCGCGCCACTGCACCGGTTCAGAGTTTTCATTACGCGCCACTGCGGTCTCTTGTTTCCTAGAACAAGGATGCGCAATAATTTATCACGCACGTTCACACCTGCTCTTGTTACGACGCTGTTCCTCCAAACGAAGAACACCACAGTTTCTCGCGAAAACCGAGCGTCTACGTTGAAAGATTAGAAGAGTGGCAAAGAAAAAATAAAAGAAAGCTACAGAGATTTCCTTGAACAGCTCCTCTTCGTTACCCGTTCAGGTGCGGTGCGTGTGCATCTTTATATTAGGCTGAATCGGGTACACTCTAAACGCTTCCTCGGTAAGCGGAGCTCCGGCAAACACTATAATTCTATAGCCGAGCGTGGGATATATTTAAATATTAAAACTTGCGAACGAGTGTTCGAAGTGAAATTCGATCTCTTTCTTGAGCTGCCGGAGCTTTTAAAGGCATTCAATAAAACTTTTAGAATCGAAGCTCCTTATGATCTAGGGCAATCGTTCGTCCCTCCGGTGTATTCAATAGCCTCTCCGTATCATGGAATAGATGGCGTTCTGTGTATGCGTCCTTGCAAATAATATCACTAGATGGCGTTAGTAGTTATGGCATAGTTGACGACCTAACATAGTTGAGGGACGGACGGACATGTCGACCGACAGACGGACGGATGGACAAACAGACATACATACATACAGAATAAATCACAGAAGGATGGACGGACGGAAGCACGGACGGACGCTTCACCCCACTCATCGTCAGTCACTCCGTGGATATGCAGCGATTTTTTTCGAGGGGGGGGGGGGGGGCGCTCTTGACAAAATTTTTCCATTGTTGCGAGGCTCCACCACGAAAATCAGAAACGTTCAATTCGAAGCTTATGTCAGGAGCAGAGCCCCAAAATGTGGCGAATCAAACATATTCACGCTTGTGATACCATACACACCCCAGAAGTTCAATCTCTTGCATATTAGCGAATATCGCCCGTTAATTCAGCCTTCTCGAAAGTATTCTTCTGAATTTAGTATTTATTTCGAGAGCATTTCGAATGCCGCCTCCAACTGCGCTTCGAAAATGGCGTTAAGAAGCCGAACCTTATAACAGCAAAGGTTTTATCAGCACGTATCAACAGATAGCAGTCCTTTTTAGTGTCTGTTAATGTAACTTGTAACTTATATGAATTTGACATCGCGCCGTATACACAGCGATTGACATTTGCTACGTATTCAATGAACAATCAGATATCTTCACTTTTGCCTTCAGTTATGCTGTCATTGAGTTTGCTTTTTTTAACAACGAAAGCTGTCATGAGATCGCAACAAGGCTCGCGTACGCCGTACTTTTCCGCCGCTGCCGCCACCTTCAGTGTCCATAACCACAATTGCACGAAACGAGAAAAAAACTAAGTAATTAAAACACACCAACGACACAATAGAATTAGCACCCGTGAGTTTCCGCGCGCTAGCCCAGTATTCTACCCCAAAGTGCTTGAAAATGGCAGCAATAGCTAGATCGGCAGACACGTTCCCCCTACACTTTACTGAAACAATCATGATTACTTTTTTTTCGTACATTGAATTTCTGACATCCAAGAATTCCATGAAGCAATAAGCTTTATCGAATGTTTGGAACGAGAAAGCTGAGGAAACTAGATAAGACAGCTTCCAGATAACTGAATCGAGAAAGTGGCCGCTCTGCCAGCGCAGGAACATAATGAAAAACTAAGTAACAATGAAAGAAAGCTGTTTTTTTTTTCTTTTCAGTGAGCTACCAAATTTATGCTATCACGAAAATATTCTACATGACCGGCTTCACCCCGCCGACTTCGAAGGGCTTCACGTTTTGTCGGGCCATCGGTGAGTGAAGAAAGAGATAGAAAGATGCGAGGAAAGGCAGAGAGGTTAACCAGACGCACGTTTGGTTTGCTAAGCTGCACTGTGGGAAAAGATGAAGGAGAAAGAAGAGATAGGGAAGAGGGAAGAAAAATCTACACGAAAACACGAGCACACTCGAGGGAGAACACGCCGTCTAGAGGCGGTCGCTCAGGTTTGTTATGGTCACGTATACTGCGCTATCGAAGCACACGCCCTTGGTGCTAGGTGCATATTTCATCTTGCGCCTACGAGTGCTGTAAACGTTCTAATTCTATAGGTCACCATTTCCGCGAAGGTGTTCTTCGGGTTATAGAAACCATTATCTTCCTTCACTTCCTTGTTCTTTTTTTTCCTTCATTCCTTCCTTCCTTTCTTTTTTCTTCCTTTCTTTCTTGCTTTCTTTCTTTTTTTTTCTTCTACGGAAACAACGGTGTGCTCGGAAGACATAAGCTGGGACTTAGAATTCACTAGGACGGTTTTTATATACCACAGAATGTATATAATATAGGCGCGTTGAAGACGGAATATTATACGTTCATAGCCCCCTACGAGAACTCGAGCAACGCAACTAATAGCGTTGTGTCACCTTTAATTATACAGGATAGGGAGTACTAGATATAGCCCTTAAATGGGCTCACAGGGCAAGAACAAGATAAGTAAAGTACTTTCATGTAAGTCGACCGCGGTGTGGAACTAACAATTGTTACGTAGAAACCCTCTCCCCGGCAGTTCAACTATACTTTTGTGCACCGCGAAGACAAGTGTTTTCAAACCGTCAATTTCGAGCCCCAAGTAAACTGGACAGAGATTGCGCCAGATCAACAAAGAATAGCGAGAATGCGTGGTTAAGGGTAATCTTTTTTCTTTGTCAGTGTTCTCGCACTTATATTCTGGTTTATCGCGTCTTCGCATGTGGATTAAGTGTGGGTTTCAAACCAAGAGGAAAGCGACTCGCAACGGTGACACAGTATAGTTGTTGTTCGACTGCTGATCCGCAGGTCGCGGGATTGAATTCTTGACCAAAAGCCGCATTTTCAATGGAAGCGAAAATGCTGTAAGCTCGTGTGCACGTTGAAGAACCCTATGTGGTCGAAATTTTCGGAGCCTTCCACTATGGCATCTCCCACAATCCCGTCTTGATTTTGGAATGTTAAATCACTACATATTATTAATAATTAAATGAAGAAAGCACGCAGGCTCATGAAGCGTACGGATAATTAAGCCAGTCATGCATCTCCTCGCCTTGCTTGGCTGACAAGAGCCAGAAAAGACGAAATAAACAAAGAAAAAAAAACACGACTGCATTCGCTTGCAAGGTGCCGGACACATTGCAATGAAACTCATGACTAGTCACGAAAGCACACTTCTTTTTTCATCTGCGCAAGCGCATCGATAAAGTGACCATGGCAGAGGGACAGTGTTACTCACGAAGCCGAACAGAGGGAAAAAAAGCTAAAAAGCTATGGACGACGCCGCGCATGATTTGCACACACGCAGGCATACATTTACAAGCACTCTCATACTGCCAAGGCAAACTAGGCACAGTGTTTCAGTTGGCGCACTGCAATTTCCCCGTTGCATCAATGGTACACATTCTTTTCTTTTTTTTTTTCCAAAGGACCGCGCTTGCCGATAGGCCACGCGCACATTCATTATGCGAGGCCAGGATATGGGCATCCGAACCGTTCACGCAACGATGGTGGCTCCTGGTAATCGGCAATCAAGCTCGCACGCTGAGAGAGAAACGCTTTGAGGTCGACGCTGATACGGCGCTCAAGTCACTACGTCTAATGGCTCTCCCGGGGACTCGGCAAGCACGCTCACGTGACGAAGGGCGATGTAAACGGGAAAAGAGCGAGAGCAAAGGGTCTGTTAAGGGCAGACAGGTTACCTAAAAATAAACGCAACTATACACTGCTCAAGAAAGAGGCAGGGAAGTCGTTTATAGTAGAAGGGGACAATGTCACTTGTCATAGGCGTAGTGAAATTTCTCAGCGCTGCGTCACAGACGACAGGTCGGTACGCCGGCCATCGCGCATCTCCTGCTGCAGCTGCTATAAGCGGGATTGTAGTCCTAATTAGTTAACAACAAGAATTATTTTTGGTCTAGTCGATTGAAAGTCACATCATATGCTATTCGCTAATGTGCGTCTTCCCGAAAGTAAACGTTCGCTTGAAAAACCTGCTTAGTATGTCCGGTTTTGACTACCTACACAGACTTAAGTGTAAAGGGACACACAAGTTTTCCGAGTTGCCGAGACCTTGTTTGAAAATTAACTCCTATTCACAGAAGAGGTCATTGAAGTTCTGCTACGCTGACTGAATATGACTCACCGATCGTATTAAATGCTTTCAGTGTAGGGCGTCCGATGCACCTGAACGAACGAATAGTCTTCTAACAACTTGCGTGTGCGTGCATTGTTGCTTTTTTCTCAAGGTATTTCCACGGTATGCTACACCATTGATATTCAATGGGACGTACCGAAAAGCCCAACGTGCTACTGCATTTGTGACTCTTGGTTGCCCCACATACGTCATATACGCGAAAACTATATTAAGCCATATGTGTATGTACAATATTTGCTGCAGAATTTCACGATTTGGTATAGGACGCTGTCCTTACCACTTCCTTCCCTTACTTTATCGTTATTGAGAATATTCGTTATTTGTATGTTTCTTTTGTGTAGCAGTTGATTTAGCTTCGTAGTGGCGAATTCTCTGCTGCGGCTCAGAATAACTCGCTCTGCTACAAACACATTGCGCACAACCCCGTGGCATAGAGTTTCATGAATACACACTAGAGTGAATTATGGCGCTATAGTGTCTATGAAGCTGCAACGCACAGCGCTTCTGTGAGCATGGGAATGATGGTTAGTAGAAGTATTTGTCTAATATTCGTACTTCTGACTCCGTGTGTGTTCTTTCGGCTTAGAGCTGTTTTCTCATGAAACGAAAATCAGCAAATGTCCAGCGGCTGCGCTTTGCCACCTGATTCTTTTATGCTTACCATTTCAAATCGGGTCACGAAATTCCAAAGGGTTCTTTCATTCTATCGAAACAAAACCGAAACACAGCAATAAACGAAGCCACAAGCGCGATTCGCCACCCGCAAGTACGAAGATATACCCTTCATTCCCATGGTCGCTGAACGATCACAGCGCCACATACCCTCTAGTTAATTTTAGGGAAATTATATGCCCCGTGGATGGCTCGAATCACCTACTACTTGCATTATACGGAACTAAAATGTGCTATACTGACAGGAGGCAATCAAACACTTTCATGTCGTGTAGCCGTCTTATGCTAAAACGACTGGGAACGGAACCACGTACCGTGTCGAAGGCGACCATTGATCCATCACCTTAAAAAGCTATTCGGCCCTGTAGTTATATCCATCAATTCCAAGTGTTTTACTTGCCAGAACCGCAATATGATGAATGAAATATTTTAACAATGTGGTGTTCTCTACTGGGATTTAGCCAGAAAATTTAGCGGAAGGGCGAGGGGGGTTCGACCTTACTTTACGTATGTTCGTGCGAGCTTTTATATGCGAGCGTGTATATATACGCAAGCAAAATTGAAAAGTATCGGGGATATATAAGCCCCCCCCCCCCCCCCTCCCATTTCCATTTGACTACGCCTCTGGTTCTTTAACCTGCAATGATGTCTCTCAGTAGCCGGGCCTCGAATCCATCGAAATGCGACCGCCACGATATAGATCAATCCCTCGACTTTGAGGTCAGCAGCCGAGAACGAATGAATGGGAACACGCTGAGGAATCTAGTAACTGTAGCAACAAACCTCAGAGATAAGGTTGCGATATTAATAATATACAGTACACCCGAGACGGCTAATACCAAACAAATGACGCTCTCTCGCAAACTCTTGCACTGCCTGGCGGAGTGCTGCTTGAACCGAGTAATAATTTTTGCACGCGGCTTTTACAATGCTTCCTATATGTATACACGCCGCTATCGCCGAGCCGACGCACGTACAGTTTCACGGCGTCTTATAAGACACGCTTATAAAGCACGCAGTTTTAAGGCTGCAGAGCTCCAGCCAGATATTTGTTTTCTTCTTCTTCTACACGTACAGCGTAATCCCAGCTTGCGAAAACCTTAGCTTCTTCTATAGCTCAAAAAAAAAAAACTTGAACCGACCGAGAGGAGTTGGCTGCTATTTATTTCCTACATGCACTAAAAAAAAGTATTTTTTTTCCAATTCAGTTCTATTAAACTTGCTCAGACATACTGTCTGGGATGAAAGGACTAAAGACAGATAGATTCGGCTAGACTAAGTCCCTCCACCCGTACCTTTTCTGAGGGGAAGTGATGAAATAGCGGCTTTCTTTTCCACTTCTTTTTTACAACGTGAACCGAAGATTAGCGGATGGGCCTTCGGAGACACGCCGTCAATAGAAATATGTTAACGTCGGGAGCCTCGTAGAACCTTTTTACAAGCATCTTCAGAATGAGAACTTTCTTGCACACGTCTCTGTACTTAGCAAAATGCTGCTACCGCGAGAATATTACAAAAAAAAAAACTCTCTAGGCCGAGAGAGCTGAAGAAGATTGCAAAGGGGGAAATTTGTGAATAAGAATTCCTCCGCTAATTGTTAGTGTGTAGGGCCATAATCGAACCTGCCTGTCACTAAATTGTGTTCATTTCCACAACGGCCAATTTAATGATTCACCAGGTTAAACGAAGTCAACTCAGTCGCCAGCTTTAAAAAATATTGTTAAAAAATCAACCTAATCTTCCAACTAGCAACTTCAAGACACAATCAACGTGCTTTAAGTCAATTTCCTTTTCACATTACAGCAGTTTTTTTTTTTCTTATACAGGAATACCGCATAGGATACGTGCCTTTACAGACTATGTTATTAAACGGCAGCACGTTCTGAGTGTCATTAACTTGAAGTTCGGAAAAATTCGGGAGGCTTTCTAAATGCCATTTTTTATATGCAGTGCTAGCGAATAGCGAATGTCTATTTGTGCAGAATGCTGCTATAATTATACATGCTTCGTATAAAAGATTGAAAGCTGGTCGAATATGCAACTTATATATTTTTCTTACCACACGTGGTTCACAGCGAAGAAACAAGCGTGTCTTAATCCTTGTCCAAAAGAAAGATTCGGCAAGCCACGAAGCTTAATTATTTCGCACGTGACTTGGTCTTTCAGTCATTCTCCTCCAGTATTTTCTGTAACGAGGTATTGCCAAGAACTCGCTGGTTTTGGGTGAATCTGTTTAACTCACGTCCAGAACAAAAAAAAGCAAAACAAAAACAACGCCAGTACGAAAATTCAGTTTGGTCGAGTTCGCTCTCGATTTAGGTCTTGTTTTTTATGTTTTTTTACGTTGCTACATAAAACAAAAATCTTCGGTGAAAAAAAAAAAAAAACACGCACAAGCATTGCCTTTCAGCGCTCGTCCTGGTTCGCGCGCCTTTTTTCGTTATTCTCTGTTAGCGCTTCGCAATTTCTCTGCTGTGGACCAACCAGCCGATTCCAAGATTCTTCTGCCTCGTATTGCCGACGCGTGCAGGTAGGGAAGGCCGCTTTGATTACGTGCCCTACCCTTCGTATACACACCGACCGTCACTATACACAAGCATATCATCAGTCGAATTGGCTTGAATACCACGTGGTCGTGTGACCTGCAACCAAGGTCGTTTATCGGTCGCGGCAAAGAGAAAGCAATATCGATCCGACCCACCTTCCGACCTTCCACTACCCGCCCATTTCAGTTTCGATGCCGATAGCAGCACGAGTCCGACACGCTCGTAGACGCCAAGACGCTGCGTTTGCGCAAGAAGAAGAAGACGCCAATCGCGGCGGAAGTGGCCGGTGAAGGCCGAGGACGAAACCATCGGTGCGCATAATGACGCGTCTTGGCCGCCGTCGCCGAGACGAACGACGACGACGAAAGAAAGGCGCGCAAGCATATCCGAGGAGGCACGCGGTCAGTCCTTTTGAGCAACGCTTTGTGAGCGTGCGCAGGAAAAGGACATTCAAGCGCTGCACGGAGTGTAGCCGAGGCTTCGCATGAGGTGATGCCAGACGGGAGCTGGGCTCGCGTCACTCCGTGCGTGCTTTGCCTGGCTTCATGTCTCGTAACTAGTTAGTTGGCTGTCACGCTTTTCGCAGTTGAACCGAGCTTGCACGTGAGGGTGGTTGATTTGTCCATGCAAGGACGCACGGGACATTGAGGTAACCACAAGTTGGTGAGCACGCGCGCTAATAGTTTCGTCACTGCGCGGTGAAGACTACATACTAGAAGGAAGGACGGATATGGCTTAGCGCTGCCATAGCGTGAACGTGCGACAGCACGTCCATGTCACGCCAACGCGCAACTGTATACCTTACGTATAGGTGCCACGCGAATGTGTGCGGCGCAGCTGCGATACAGGTGCAGAATAAGCAACCAGCTGCATTAAGTGAGTCACGCACGCGTGACGGCGGCCTTTCTATCAGCATACAGTCTCGTGAAACGATAGACACTGCTGCCAATAGTATGCAGGTTTAATCATGCGACTTCCCAGTGTACTGGAGTTGAAAGGCGCAATGCAGTGTGAGATATCCGCGACGTTTATAGACAACAAAGGGAGTGTGTTCGTGCAATGTGTGTACATTAAAAAGGATATATAGTAGTACCATCACTGGTCACAAGGGGTGAGGGAGGTCGGTGTTCGGCATAACAACTTGCATTCTCTGTTGGAACTTACAAAAAGCGACGCGTTTCGCACGCGCGACGCAGCGAGTGGTCAGTGTTTGAACTAAATAAGAGCTATATGATCGGCTGGTGTCTTCTGAAGGATCTTCTTGCATTTTCTTGGAACAACCTAAATCGACCTAACCGGAAAAGTGACAGCCTACTGCCAGAAATCTAAATTGGCGTGTAGGGCACTTAAGCAGAGTTCTTCGCTCGATTTCCGACATTATATTCTCAGCAACCATAATTTCCACGCTGTCTTATGGGAAGTGTTTCTTGATTCGCCATTGCGTGCAGAAACCCCTTCCGAGACTGATGACATCGGTTCCACACACACCGGAAGATGCAATACGATTCAGGAACTCTAGCTTGTGCTGACTGTAAAACATTTCAGAAAAACCGCCACGATAATCTGGTTAGTATTTCGCGGAAACTTTTCTACGGCACCCGATCACCCAAAACGCCACATGGGGAAAAACAGTATCAGCAGGTTCAAAAGAAATCGAAGTTTACTTCGAACACAAAAAATATACAAAGACAATCGAATGGGCGCACGGCCTTGATCGAAATATTCGAGATCGTTCGCTCCTTCGAGCGGCATAAAAGCCATTGCGATGAAAGTAGGTGTCAGTAACCAGTATATATAAAACATCGCGACTTCGAGGCGCGTCTTCAAGCCTCGGACAGTGCGCTTACTGCGGCGCAGAGCCGAAACAATGAATGCGTCATTATAAGGAACACCTTGACCACCGTCCTTCCTTCTGTCTTGCATTTTTTATTCGCCATTGTTACATCCGCTCACGCTGTCTTCGGCACAGTTCGCTAACGAGGTACTGAACGAACGGTCCGACAGCCGCTCCATCGACATCGCCCTAAGGCAATGAATAAGCCATGAATGTTCGGCTTACAGGGGAGACTGAGAAAAGAAACCTTGTTCTCGCCTCCACCGACGAAAGCGAAATGCGGCGAACAAATCCCCCCACCTCCTCGTTCCGCCCCCATCACATTCGCCGGTCTCTGTACATACGCTCCCCGCCGGCTGTCCTCCACCTGCGCAGCCGTAACCACCGCGGGGAACGAACTATAGCGAAATTCTATTGGAGCACCTCGTCGCCAGTCTTGCCTTTGCAACAGCGTACCGCAGGGCCTTGGCTGATCGATTTTCGTTGAAATGAATGTACTCCGTTACGGAACTATAGGCAAGCAAAGCGGGACATGGGAAGTTTAGCAAGACCTGTGCCGCCGCTCAATGCATTACAGAAAACGGTCGAAAATATGTTACTTTTTTATTCTTTTTACACTTCGCTCTAAATGAAGGAGCCAACCGAATACCCGAAAGTAAATTTGACAACGCTAGCACGCACACACACACACACACACACACACACACGCACACACACACACACACACACACACACACACACACACACACACACACACACACACACACACACACCTATCTATCTATCTATCTATCTATCTATCTATCTATCTATCTATCTATCTATCTATCTATCTATCTATCTATCTATCTATCTATCTATCTATCTATCTATCTATCTATCTATCTATCTATCTATCTATCTATCTATCTATCTATCTATCTATCTATCTATCTATCTATCTATCTAGCCACCGACGACTTTTCGCTCGCATGGCCGTTTCCATAATGGTATGGATACCAATATTGGTATGGCATAACATGACTGTATGACGAGCATAAGTGACAAGTGATACCACGACTATCACAACATGAAAGTCATGAATTTCATGTTATGTTTACATTTCATGGTCTTGATGCTCTGGCGATGGTTTCGTTCACATGGCATGTTGCGAAACTGGCATGGTATGACACGACTTCATGGCGAACACAATTAAGCAACAGACCCTAACATGAAAATTATGACATGCGTGTCATGTAAAAACATGATTACATACCACGCTCATGATGCGCTCGCGGCCGTTCCGCTAGCTTCACATATAGCATATTTGGTATTACGGGACATGAATGGATGTCGAATGTATAAGACAGGTGCAAAGATGATAATCATGAGGTGCGTGTCCAGTAACAACATGACTACATGCCACGCTCATGATGTGCTCGTGGTCATTTCGCTAGCTTCACTTATACCAAATTTGGTATTACGGGGCGTGAATGAATGACGAAGGTATGTGACTGATGCAAACATGATAATCATGAGATGCGTGCCATGTAAGAACATGACTACATGCCACACTCAAGGCGCCAATACACTTCGACGTGACCATGCGTGCGCGCGCGCCGGCGTTTGTTTCGTCGCGTCATGCCGGCAATGCCACGCCAGGGGCGCGCCGCGTGCGTCGCTTTGACGCATGAACGTTTGAGCGCGCCCGGCGTCCCTCCGTCACGAAGAGAGGCAGATGCAGTGCTGTCTGGGCAAAGTAATCCAGTCGTGTTTTGCATAGCGTATAGCGTCGCTGCGCCGTGCGCATGCGCACGCGTCAACGCTACGTCGGAGTATATTGGGCCCTTGAACCACGATGCGCTCGCGGCACTTTCGCCAGCTCCACATAAACGAAATACGGTGTGACATGACGTCAATGAATGACGAAGGTATATAATTGGCGAAAACATGCTAATCGTGACACTCGTGTCATGTGAGAACATGACAACACACCACGCTCATGAGGCGCGCGACCGTTCCGCTGGCTACACATAAAGCGAATTTGGCATCACGTGACGTGAATAGACGACGGAAGTAAATGACACGTACAAACCTGATAATCATGACACGGAAGTCAGCAGGTACGGCATAATTCACCTCCGCCTCGAAACGTTGTGTTCATTTTAAAGTGACGTATCAACATTCCTCATTCGTGCTTCGCACATCACCGATCCCCATTGTACGTGAGATCAGCCAATTTTTTATTTGATAAGCATTCACAGTGACACAAAGGACACAGAGCAAACAGGTGTAGAGCACATGATCAACTTCCCCAAAGAGGTGCCTATATTTTGTGCATCTACTGCGACTCAACCAGTAGTATAGACATCCTCGCTTAGCAAGTAATTAGGTTTGACGGTCATAATCAATATAATTGGCATTCCTTTCAAGAAAGAGCAGCGTCAAAATAGTCACCTAGCGAAGCTGAGGTATTTATTTATTTATTTATTTATTCCTCAAAGGTCCCATAGGGACATTACATGAGGGGTGGGCATGACACGGCACTTGAAAGAAGGGTAACAACATGGTAACGGCAACAGATTATGTACAGAAGTTATGGCGGCACTTCTATATAAGGGGTGCGGCACAATACTAGAAAGGAGGGTTACAATATCGTAGCGACAGCAACAGAATGGGTACATTAATTATGGGGGCACTACAATGGCGTGCTTGAAACGAGATTGGTCCAAGATGATAGCAACTTCAGCAGGTAGGTCATTCCAGTCTCGGGATGTGCGTATGAAAAATGATTGTTGTAATGTATTAGTATGGGCACGTTCCGGATAGACTGCGTTGGCGTGGCTAGTACGGGAAATACGGGAAATACGGTATCTATTTCGGTCTAGAGTTGGGCTGTGTTTTTCGTATCACTTTCGCAGCTTCTTATTAAACCTTTATGTCTAGCTTGATCGCAAATACTTAATGACCTTGGCTCACTTTTCCCACTGTTCGAAACATATCGCTCATGTCTACCACTGATCACTCAATGCCTCCATTTACAGTAAGCATCAGCGATGCCGGGAGGGGTAAGTATACCTATGGATTATTTTCCTGACGTCTGCTCATCATCAAGAAATGTTACTACGTCATCTTTGGTGTATAGATGCAAATGATATTTGTTTTATGGCATTGTTATTGTTATTTGTTTGGGCTGCCATTGCCAGGACAGTTTGCTCATCTCATTTACGACAAGAAAACAGCGCCAATACAAAACACCACTGGAATCCTTGTGACAGCGTTTTTTTGTACAGGGGAAAGTGCGCTCCAACTGGCGAGACACACTCAACCGAGAGGACACAACTGCAGACGCGGCTGCAGTGAAGCGCTATAGAGTGATGATAATTAGGGAGTTTTCAAATAGTGCGCGTAAACGCTATCTATTGCTGTCGCTGCCACTATGCATGCGTCATAACGCTAACCACCATTAGCGTTTGCGGTTCACCGGCACAAAATTCGATATAGCGTGTGGCCCCGCAAGGGTCGCAAAGCCCCTCTGCGGTGACCCGAGCGTGCGTGAGCGCTTGCGGGAAACAAACGCTATTCGAAAACTCATATGGTGCCCGTACGCAAACGCTATGCCCGCAACGCCCGCTAACTAAGCGTACGCTATACGAAAACTCCTTATTAGGGCGAGAGCCTTAGATGCCTCATCGCACCAGAAGGGTACCCCGCCACGGTGGTCTAGTGGCTAAGGTACTCGGCTGCTGATCCGCAGGTCACGGGAGCGAATTTCGGCTGCGGCGGCTGCATTTCCGATGGAGGCGGAAATGTTGTAGGCCCGTGTGCTCAGATTTGAGTGCACGTTAAAGAACCCCAGGTGGTCGAAATTTCCGGATCCCTCCACTACAGCGTCTGTCATAATCATATGGTGGTTTTGGGACGTTAAACCCCACAAATCAATCAATCATCGCACCAGAAGGTTCACCATCCCCACAAACGATGCAAAATGTCACGTGATAAGTGATTACGGTTTGATTACGTCACCTTGTGACATCCCTGTGACGTTACAGGTCGGCAAAACTTAATACGCCACCATGACACCGCATAATGACGTAATCTTACGCAATTGTCGCATGGCCAAAGGCGGGCAGATTCCGGAGGCAAAGCTAAACCAGGCGAGATGCAGATGGCTTGCAACGCCTTCGATCTTAGAGGCGATACAGAATTGCGATGGTATGGTATGGAGAACTTTACTGAAGTTCTGACAATCTGTCTAGGACTGATGCTGGCTGCTCCCACGCCCGGACAGAGAGGCCAAGCCCCTCTGCCGCCACACGGGCCCACTGGACAGCCCTGAATTGGTCCGCCAGCGGGTCACTGTGCAGCATTCGCTGCCACCACTGTTCACCGCGAGAAGCCGCACCGGCCACTGCCGAGCAGCCGGCTTACAGACTGCTGCAGGGTAAGGACATCACTCCGCATAGAGAATCGCGATTGGTGCGGACAGTTTCGAATGGAAGATGGGAAATGACCAATACCACCAACTAGGAAGAAAAGGAAGATGAAGAAGGTGGCCTGCTCCTTCGAGTCACATTTGGCGAATGACTCTGTGAGTTATTTTTTTTTCCTGACCTGCTGCGCTGAGAGACCTTGCTAAACCTGGCATAAATATATAAAGTTTTGTTGGCACAGCACTGTAAAAGGTTACGCCCGTACAGAACTCGAGTACCTAAGGCAAAAGGATCAACTCCCACTGTCCCTTGCGGATTTGCCTAAGACGACCAGAAGACGTGAGCCAACTTTATCATCTCAGCAGATTATATTCATCCCCATTCGAGAGGACAGGGAAAACGGAACACGAGTCGCAGGTTCTGTCCTCGTTCTTGCCTTGTAATCATGACCAACGAACCGACTCGTTATTAGATTTCTTGTCGCATCTTCGGCCTTTCGTCACAATGCAGCCTAGTGCTCATTCACAATGCAAAATACTAAAGAAAACGAAGCGAAGCAGCACAAAACCAAGTGAGCAACTATGAACGCGCCGAATCAGCCGCCCGAGTCCCAGTGAGTCCGTCGCTTTTGTTTACGACGCCGACCTCTTCGCGGACCCGTTGGCTCGCCGCAATAATTTTGTTCCGCACACCGCAGCGTTTGCCGCAGCCCGAACCTTGGCCCGGAAACGTGGTCGGTCCTTCGCACGAACCACCAAACCACGCGCCGTGTCACTGGCGAATAAGAGCAAAGCCCTCAACCCGTTTGAAGCTCCCATGAAGCATTCGCGCTGTGCGGCACGCCCGCAATGCTTCTCTGCACTCGCGGTGTCTGAAAATAGCCTCGGTAAACCCGTGCCAGCCTCGATCACTCCTCGCTTTTTCTGTGTACGCTCGCTTGCCCTCGTGTGCGCGTTTGCGCGTACGTACTACGTACGTATATTCGCTTCAGTGCGCATATACGTTTTTGTGAGCGTGACTCGAGTGCTGTGCTATAGCTGACAGTATGCTCTGTGAATGAGTGCCATGCCACAGTTCGCTTGTGCGCCTGATCCAGCGTGCACGCCTGTGTCAGCATGCTTCTTCGTCGCACGCGGCGCCTCGCTACTAGACGCACGGGTGCAGCCGGCAGTGCAAGTGGCCTGCAGAGGCGCTCGTTGGCGCGTGTCTCGAGGACGGTTTTTTCTGTGCCTGGGACGGCGCTCACGAGCGAGGGAGTGCGGCTGGTTGCATAGGCTCTGCGGGCGGTAAATAATCGACACCGTTAGCGCACGAACCGCCGTGAGCCTTAAATAGAGCGGACGCGCACGAGCGAGCAGCGCAGGCCGCTGTGGCCTCGGGCGGCTCTACGTGATTGATCTCGACGTCGATTAGGATGCGTGCTTTGGGTTCGTGCCGCGACCACGGTTGTCTCGGCGTTCGCTCCCCGTCTGCGGCACTGATGTTTGAGCTGTCCCGACGGCTGCGTTAACATTTGTAATGACAGCAGGAACGGCCAAGGCAGTAAGTATGCCGGCGTTGTCATAATGGGGAAGTTGCGGGCGGCACGTATTTATGCCCCGAGGGCAGCTCGCGAACGTATACCGTCCGTCCATAACAGCCAGCACTCCGTGTGCTTCGCGAAGCTCCGGATATGAACTTTCGTGTAGCCTACAAACAAATATTTGCATGCGATGGAACCATATGGCAGTAGCATAGGGTTCGCTAATCTTAGGCTCCACAATATATATATATATATATATATATATATATATATATAGATAGATAGATAGATAGATAGATAGATAGATAGATAGATAGATAGATAGATAGATAGATAGATAGATAGATAGATAGATAGATAGATAGATAGATAGATAGATAGATAGATAGATAGATAGATAGATAGATAGATAGATAGATAGATAGATGACACCCTTTTTCATCCCTTAGGTGAGAAAAGCTGGCTTTGTGTAGCCCGCGCATAGTCAAGGTACTGTAAAGGTTACTTCTGCATTTCCGATGGAGGCGGAAATGTTGTAGGCCTGTGTGCTCGGATTTGGGTGCACGTTAAAGAAACCCAGGTGGTCGAAATTGGCAGAGCCCTCCACTACGGCGTCTCTGATATTCATTTGGTGGTTTTGGCACGTTAAACCCCCCTTATCAATCAATCAATGTAAAGGTTATTTCGCCCCGCCGCGTTGGTCTAGTGGCTAAGGTACTCGGCTGCTGACCCGCAGGTCGCGGGACCGAATTCCGGCTGTGGCGGCTGCATTTCCGATGGAGGCGGAAATGTTGTAGGCCCGTGTGCTCATATTTGGGTGCACGCTAAAGAACCCCAGGTGGTCGAAATTTCCGGAGTACTCCACTACGGCATCTCTCATAATCATATGGCGATTTTGGGACGTTAACCGCCACATATCAATCAATGTAAATGATCTTTCCATATCAATCGCACCACTGGGCTTAAGAAGTAAGAATTACAGCAGCTTGTACTTGTGGTGCCAAGTCTAAACGAAGTGCGGAGTCGGACAATCTTCTTTGTTTGGCTTCATTTTCTTTCTTGACTCTTTCTTTTTCTGTTTCTCCTGCTTTTTCTGTGTATTCTTTTTCTATTCGATTCTATTTCCGTCGTCATCAAGGCGCTCAAAGAGCAAGGCGAAGCATTCCTATCTCAAGCGAAAACGCTTTTTCAAATTCCTACGCTATATATATGGTTCTGCCATACGTTATGGTGAGCTACGTACGGCAGCATACCACGATGACAGCACATGACAGCCCAGTCACGTAAAGTGTTCAACACTTCAAATAGTTTTTTTGCACATGCTGGAAGAAACTACAGCAACAAAACGTTATCGTCCCCAATTATCGAGTTGGAAGCACGTGACAAAAGGCGCACTTGCAGTGTGTGCAACCTATGACGCTTGAAGTTATATACAGTGCACTTACGAGCTATCGTCATGAGTTGGCCTCTATGACAGCAGGGATTGCACAGGTAGCAGCAACGGTATAGCACTTGCGAGTGTAACGGAGGTAAGACAGATTCATCGTTGTACACGTTAGCCACCCACTTGACTGGTAGTCTCAAACTCGCCTCATATACTTCTGGCTGCAGTCGCCAGATTTTGTCCACTCAATGGCCGGCACAGAGAATAAGTGGGAAGCAGGAAGAGGGGAGGTGAGGGTTTGGATGAAATGAACTAGTGTTGCAATTTAAACAAAACAAAACTCTTTCTCAAATTCGATATAAGATCATTTCCAAAGGGCGTTTGGCGTTACGTAGCGAGAAGCGTATCTATCGAAGCATACCAATACGAATCTCAACAATAACTAAAATTTGGACGCCAATCCTGAAGTGTAAAGTTTTTGTTTCGCAGTTGTGGTTCAACACAAGGTGACCGCATGGGTGCCTCACGAAACAAATGCTTAAGACTATAGTTACGTCTATCTAGGCGAAACAAAATGCGAGTGCCCTTTAGCAACGCCACGAACGGATGGAGTCAAAAACTAAATGTTGGAATAAGAATCGTGTGCCAGCCGCGCACCGAACGCAAAAGGTCGGCGAACCTTGAGTTTCAGGCTAATACGATAAATTCGGTTCCGATTAATTCGACCTCACCTCCTTTGACAGCAGCAAGAAACTGAGAACATCAAGTTTTTCTCTATATACAGAGTGTGCGCCACTTCATTGATCCCGAACGGCTCTTTTGTTGATCTACTACAGGGGGTGTCAGCCAATCTGGTATGAAAAGAACGGCAGCCAGGCAACATCCGAGAACGAAAACGAAACTAAGCGCAACCAAAAAATACAGAAATCTGCAACAATTTTCACCTTGCACCCCTGGATCCATACATCTACATTCACTTCCTCACCTTGACACTGCAGTTAGCAGCGCCCCCTTCGATGAAGTTCTTGCGCACGCGCGCGACTCTTGAATCGAGGAAAACGAGAAAGCGGAAACAGTGAACTTCCCGTTCCTTCAACGAACATGTGACGGAAGCAGAGGCAAAAAAGCGAGTTAACAGAAACCAGTTGCGAGCACTTTCTTTTCTATTTGTTTTTATAAGGATTTTTTTTTTTTGAAAACGCCACCACAGCCACCGTCGGCGAGAAACACGGGCGTGATCGATGGGACGAACAAAGCTGTCGAGAGACGAGGCCTTGCGTCGGTGCCAGCCGGCCACCCGTAAAGCTCGCTGTTTGCGTAAGCAAATCGCCAAACGCGAGGCCTCCTCCGCCACGCGAGATTGCAGAGTCCCCGCGTACCGCTTATTTTTCTTCTTCTTCTTCACGGTGAAGGCGGAAGAAGAAAGCGAGTTGGCAACGTTTTCCTTTCGTAAGCCGAGCGCATTCCACACTAGAGCGTTCGACAAACAAGCATACATGCAGGGTATAGAATGGACCACTGTTCGTACGAGTGCTTCTCAACCATGGAGGAGGAGGAGGAGGAAAAAAACTTTACTGATGCTGGCTGTGCCAGATAGCCCTTATCCCCACCGGGCTGGTTGACATCCCTAGTCCGGGACGTCATTAGTCGAGGCCGCCACCCGAGCCCGCTGGACTAGAGTTTGCTGTTCCTCTAGTGTGGAGCTATTGAGTAGAGTCGTCTCCCAGTCCTCTTTGGTGGGGTTGGGAAAGGGGGTTAATTTTGGGTTCATTTGGCAGGCCCAGACCATATGGTAAGTGTTGGCCACTTCCCCAAATTACTGGCACTGCCCACTTATGGAGCGTTCGGCATCGTACGAAAGCGTTCGCACTGAAACTGGGACAAACGGTGAAGCTCCTTCGATTCGGCGAGTTCTCGCCACGAGAATCATCGCGGAGAAGCTGGTACACGAAATTAGTCGGCATACCTTCTTTGTGCGGCCGTTCACGCTGGCCCGAGAATTCGCACAGGTTTTATCGAATGAATAGCCACGAAACTAAGACCAGTGAGCGCAGCCTATACTCAGAAGCCAGGTTTCACGTATCGTTCTGAGACAGAACCATTGGTAACACCGTTGTCGATGGGTGCCTGTGGTGAATGCCGCAGGCATTTCAGTGTCTTCTTCTATACCTTCCCACGATTTCGAAATTGGAAAAGAAAAACCATATATACGTTATATCTATTGCGCTATTCTTTTCTGCGAAATATGTGAAGTGCTCGCTGATTGGCCCAAACGATGCACGTCTAGAGCTTCTCGATGATGAAACAGTACGTGTGAGATTACAGATGTCAAAACTCTTTTACTGCCACCGTGGCAACACATAAAAAAGATTGTGATGTGAATTTTTTTTTTGTATACAGCTCTCCTTACCAAGTCACCTTGGCTGTAAAATATATTAAATAAATAAATAAATAAATAAATAAATAAACCATCCCATACATGCCCAGAATCACACCTTTAGTCTTCGGCTTCTATAGCCACGCTAATGAGTGCAACTCCATGGCGGTCGGCTGGAGCAATAACACATGGAGCAATCTGTAGCTGCGGGCCCCTAAGCTTATTTGCGAGATCAGCGTCCTAACCTTCTCTGTGAAGCGATGCCGTCGCCCTCCTTTAGCGGCTTTTCATACATCTTTCTGTCTTTTTTTTTTCTTTCGCTGTGTATCTCCCGTTTTCGCCAGGGCTTAGCCTTTGCACTATAGCTTAGATTTGCACTATAGCTTTGCACTATAGCTTAGACTATTCAATCGCCTATACAGATCGCATCAAGAGTGAGACTTTATTATTATTATTATTATTATTAGTAGTAGTAGTAGTAGTAGTAGTAGTAGTAGTAGTAGTAGTAGTTGTTGTTGTTGTTGTAGTTGTAGTAGTAGTAGTAGTAGTAGTAGTGGTAGTAGTAGTAGTAGTAGTAGTAGTAGTAGTAGTAGTAGTTTAGCGCTTCGACAGACGCCACGATATTTGCAAGCAGAGAACCATACTTCGACTGCCTTGCACACATCTATAGGTTGCGCTTCGGTAACTATTTACAGACGCATCCTAGGTAACAAATACAGGCACCACCTTTACATGGGCATTTCAAGGTAATTTGCTCGTGATTTATGCATATCCTGGCGTGAATTAGTGAGGTCATAGAACGCCAAACGCACCAACACAAACGTTTTCATACGCGAGCACCTACTCTATTGCAAAGTTTGTTGACGGCTTTTAAGATACGAACGAGTGCACTGATCTATCATATTATGGAAGAAGATGGCTCTTGGCCGTGTAGTTTGGGAACAGGTGTAGAAGAAATCGTTGGGTGCAAGCGTATTAAATTGATATCGGTTTTTTTTTGTCATCGAATGCGCAGTGTTTCTTCTATCTTCGGTAAATGTTCAATAGAGTTGCTTTAAACAGATGTTCAATAGCATCACTGTCAATAGATGTTCAGTAAAGTCCAAATAGAGTCCAAATAAATCTACCCCTTCTTCACGCCTCTAAACGGCTCCAATCATGCTAGAATAAGTTGCGAGTGCTTTTTGTGCTCCATTGATGTATTGTGGCACAATTATTACCGCTCTTACGTCGTCGTGCAGATGCTTGACGTTCTATCTTCCTCCCGAGAACGCTGAGCAACTCCTAATGAGGTGGTGTAAATTGGCTCTGCACAATTTCTGATAGGGCGCGTATTGAGTAAACGCGTTTGAAACGTCTTGTCAGGCTTCATTACATTCGCCAAGCTTAGAGCATGTGGTATGAATGCTGCATTGGCTATAACCTTGTTCGGAAATTTCTTTTGCTGACTATTCAAATCGGCAAGAATAATCTGAACGTGGCACCACTCGAGCGCATACTGAAAATAGTCCATATACCGAGCCCGAGAAATGCCAACACATCGCGCCGATGATGCAAAAATTCCGCTCACTTCAGGGCATCAGCACTAAACAAACTCTCGTTTCCTCTTGAAGGCCAGCGACGTGGGAAACACACGTAGAGACCGGCACTAATCTATAGAAAAAAGAAGCGCTAAGAAAAAAAATAGCGATGAAGTAAAGACAAAACAAGTTTCGCAAATACGCAACAAGGAAGTAAGCTAAGGAGGCCGCATATACGCGTAGACGGTACGTGATAAAATCGCGCATAGTATCACGCAGTCGCGAGCGCTGGCAGCCGGCGCCGGCCATCCAACCCCTGCGTCGAGGAATGCAAACAAGACGTTTTTATCAACGCGCGCTTTAAAATCTTTATCTTAGGCGCGAGCTTTATGTATTGTGTACTTATTGAGATTAACCCGAGTAAAAATCTCTCACTTGTGCGCCCTTCCCTTCGTATCCCCACCCAGAGGCACTTAACCAAACAACACACGGGGCGCTTGGCGCTCGCGCCACGGTCTTTGCGCAGCTCACGGTTTTTGCGCAGCTTTGCACAGCTCAAAAGTTGCTGCGAACTTAACAGGAACTTTGACGAATCCCCGTTTCTTCTGTAGGTAATTTGCTTTCACTTCATCACACGTTTCCCTTAATGAACTGGAATGAAATATCAACAAAATAGCGCACCTCTTAGTATACTTAATAAACTATACAGCGAACACTAATCCATTCATATACTGTCTCGGAGCCATCCCGGCCCTATATAGATTAGTGACCATGCCATCTGCTGAACGTCGTGGCTTCAAACCCGGCTGTGGTGAGCTCAATTTGATGCAAAAAAAAAAAAAAAAAAGATTGCAGCAACTTCCGCGTAAACATTTTCAGGTGCCCGCTTAATCCACACACGGTGGAAGCCCAAGCCGAAGTTCAAGCGAAACTACGTGGCCTTTAAGAGATGAACAAACGCAGCGACCGCATCATCTTATCAATATGCCATAAATATACGTATTGCGTTGTGCATATATTCGTGTATATTACGCGTGCATTTCTGAACACATGCTGGTTTAAAGTCAAAGCTTGCCACGTGTAACCGCCTTCTATACCCTATAGTTCTTTCTTTGTTCACAGTTTTCACAGTCAGCATTCAACTTTACAAACTCGCTCTCTCCGTCACACTTCAAAACTACACAACTCGAAACGAAGAAGTCATAGCGTGCACAAACAAAAACAACTCGCAAGCTTTGATATAATCCTTGCAGAGCAATAAAGGTGGTACTAATTCGACGATACGTTTAAACAACAGCAGCAGCAACATGAACGACGAAATCAAAAACACATTGCAGTAGGATGGAAAGGTGCGGTAGTTGGTAATCCATAATTGTTCACCAAACTGGGAGCGCGGGAGGAAAACAGACACAAAGCAAAGAGAGGGCACACAGCACGAGTGCTCGTGCTGTGGGCCCTCTCTTTGCTTCGTGCCTGTGTTCCTCCCGCGCTCCCAGTTCGCTGAACAATTATGAAATCAGAAAAAACAACGGCAAAAGCAACAACGCTAAACTGTATACAACAAATCTTTGCGTGGGCTCACTCATTTTTCATCAAGACTTAATCGGAAATGCAGCAAGAATAAATCCTCACTCATACTTTTCACATCTCCTTAACTCCGTAATGTGCCTTGAACAAGCGGCTGTGACCACGATGTCGTGTGACGCGCGCCATGATGGACTGTGACTGCCTGCGTGTTTGTGGGCGTACTGTTTGATGTGATATCTTCCTCTCTTATTTCTCTGTGTCTTTCAATCTCCCCTATCCATTTCCGACGTCTAAGGCAGCAAAGCAATTATCCTAGACTGCTTGACCTTCTAACTTTCATCCTCTACTATTCCTGCTCTCTTCTTAATTAACCAAAATATTTGTTCGCCCTCTCCAATCATCTACCCTCGTTATACCGGCGACGAGAACATCCCCTGATGAAAAAAAATGCTATAAATAACGTCAAATCTTTCACAAACAAAATAAGAGCAAAGCCCGTCGTAATGACGACGTGTTGAATGATGATAAATCCGCGCGCAGCCAATTTCTCGCCCAAAAGGTCGGGAGTTGCTGTGTAGGCAGTGGCATCGTGGTATTGCTGCGGAATGCACGTCTCAACGAATTGCCTGCTTCTGGCGGCACGGCATATGTAGGGTAATTCGTGGGTGTGTGGAATTCGGCGAACGCGGCAAATGTGGGCAGAGGACAAGCGGACGTACGTGCTCCTTAGCGCTCTGCTCACGCCATACTTCTCGCAAATTGCAGCTATTGTCTATGGGCCGCACAGCTTGTTATGAGCAGTCAGGTGAAGGAACGCGCATACACGTCCGAGTCACTCAGTTGACCTAGCCTCTCACAGCAACCTGGCTTCTCACATTATCTTAAATCTCGAACGGACAGGTTAGAATTTGTGATGTCAAGAAGAATATTCAATTGAAAGACACTAGATGAAGAGAACAACGTGCTGTGCCATATAGAGCCGACAACTATGCCGAAAGGCTATGTGAAATCAAGAACGATGCACGTAATGACTCAAATTCCTTCTAATACACGCAGTAGTCTACTCTAGCGATATGCAAATACGCGTGTACTTAGATTTAGGCGCACGGTAAGCGAGGAACCTCAGGTGGTCGAAATGAATCCGGAGTGCACGACTATGGCGTGACTCATAATAATATCGCGCTATTGCCGCGTAAAACCTCATGAATTATTTAACTACAGCTTGGATAGTGAAGCAGCAGGTCGATGCGAAACGGATGGCACGACAGCACCCCCATTGCACCCCGGTGGAATTCCTTCTTCGCCAATATACAGTATTCCCTCTGCACGCCTGTTGCGACACAAGATGGAATGTGACGGCATTCAGACCGCCAACCACACTTTGCACGTGGAGTTTCGTCGTCGGCAACTTTCGCAAAGCTTATGTAGTAAACACAGTTTAACGACAGACCATAATTAAAACACATCGGTGCATGCGCGCGTGGGCGAATGATTGCGTGCTTGCGGTCATCGGGTTTTTTCTTGTATAATTAGTGTGCCTTTCACGGCGCGGCCGATACGGCACGCAAGCTCTGGAGCTGCTTATGCAAATTACGGATCTCAAAGAATGCACGTAGACTTACTTGAAGAACTCATTAAACTGTCGTAGAAGTACGTATGTGAGGTGTAAGTTTGAGTTTCTGCTGACTACCCAAAGTCTTTTGCGTGCTGCCCTTTCAGCCTAAGCTAATTCGCGATATTGGCGTAGTACTAGAGTGTGCCAAAAAAAAAAGAAAAAGAAAAAAAAGAAGAGAACAGTTGAGCAGATTAACGACCATGTGTGTGCATTTCCCGAGACTTTGCAATGGCATTATTAAAAGTAACAAACGTGTCTCCGTAGCAGTGCTGATCACTGGCATTCAAAAACAAACACATGCTACAGCAGCCTACGACGAGTTTGCTAGTAAGCTCGTCTTTGAGGACGCACAGTAGTCGTAATTAGCTGAAATTATTGTCGCGTGAGTAAACACACGCAACCACGCACGAAAATCAAGATAAGGCAAACGCGCGGGTTTGCAAGAAGAGCTATCAAGCTGAGGATCTGACTAAATGGCTGCGCAAGGAAACGACTCTATGAAAGCATTCATGAACAGCTTCAAACATTTAAGCATATGTGTGGGCATTGAAAGAGGGAGGAGAGGCGTCCCCTGAAGTGAACAATGAGGTGAGAGGGGAGGTGAAATCTTCCTCGTACATTGACTTAGTATAAGGTGGAGGAGGGGGCGCTGAGATTACCCCCCCCCCCCCGCCTAATGGGAAACTCTGCACATGCCTATGCATATAAGCGACCTAACTAATGCTCGCGTACACGAGTGACAATTAAGAGAAGTCTTCACTTGAACCTCTGCACTGTTTTAACATCACGGAGATTAAATCAGGCAGGTGTACCGTAAGCACTTGTTTATTTCCTACCGAGACTTAAGGTAAGATGTTACAAGAAGATATGACGCAACAATGACGTCTGCGCACACATGCTGAATACGCCTGTTGCGGAAAAACGAAAGCTACAACGAGCACCCGTCATTGTTTATCGTTAATTCTTTTTACATGCCAACCACGCCACACGTGTGTTAAAAGACAATCTGACATACAAACTATCCTCAAAGCTGGCGTAATTGAGGTCTGCCAACTGACCGGTAGGTCAGCCGACCAGCCGTATATTGAAAAAAGTTTACAGCATAAGTGTAAATGATTGATGCGTATTTACCTTAATGCAATTACTTCCCGATGGTTGCCCTTCGAGACTCGGAATTTCACAATAGAAAAAATAGAGCATTGAATCTTGTGCCCTCGAATTTCACAATAGAAAAAAATAGAGCATTAAAACCTGTGCAAACAGCTCGATGTTAATTTATTCCGTATACTTGAGCCTAATAACAATCCATCAAAGATAAAAACACAAACCCAAGCATTTCTTGCTCTCCTGCCACTCCTGTGTGAATTCGACAGCCGAGGCAAAGCGTTCAATATCGGCCTCGCGAGTAACGCTACGAACATGATTGCATGAGATGCCGAAACAGGCTCTTTTGTAAGAGTTGAGTCAATGTAGAGTGGCCTAGGCTTGTCAATGGAGCATTAATGTAGAACATGAGCATAAAACAAAGGTCGCTGCGAAATCAGTCGTCCATACACTAGACTAGGACCATTCATGTTTGCGTTTGTGATTACCAGTTCTCAATGCTGTCGCAGCCAGCTGTCCTTCTCATCAGCTTCCAAAACAAAAAAAACAGTCACGGTTTCAGAACAGAGCCGAAGAAATGAATGCGATATCAACCCATCGGAATGTTATACAATGTATAAGGCTTAGAGATTTAGGAACCATGCGAAGTGCAGTGAACACGGCCACATGTGTGTGGAGCTGCAGCGTTTCTGGCACGCTCAGCAACACGTTCTCACTGCGCCTGGAAACGTATGCGCGCCCAACTTGCTTCAGCACGACTAGCCTTCTGTCGGAGGTGTTCCGCAGATGTTCGTACGATACGGGGTGACATCGCAAAGGCCGAACTACATTTCGCCGGCGTGCCGACGTATCCTTCCTTGGCGTCAGTTGAAGTCGACAATACCAGTGACAGTAGAGAATAGTACAGTTCCAATGCTCTTCATCAAAACGTCAGACTGTCCCAGATATTGCAGTATGGGCGTCAACGCCGGAAGGAGCTGGATATTATATATATATATATATATATATATATATATATATATATATATATATATGGCTCCCACCTACGACGGGGATTGTCTAGTCCTAGCTGTCTCCTTTTTCGTGCTGCATAACTAAACTACAAGCAAAACATACAAGCTTTGCTAAAGAATGTTTCGTTTAAGTCAGTAAGCCAGTAGTAAACGTTTTATATAAATAGTTCACTGTTAGTGAGATTTATAGCATAAACGGCCAAGTTGATCAACGCAGCACGCTGAGGAGTGGTGGGTCACTGGTTCGAATCTCCAGCGGGTGCCTTGGAATGTTTCGTTTAAATCGAAATACGTGGCGCAAGGTTGTCAATGAGAAGAACGAGAAGCGACAGAAAGAGCGCCTTTTTGTCTCTTCTCGTTCTTCTCATTGGCAACCTTGCGCCACGTATTTCAACTTATTATGTACCAGCTAGCCCAACATAACGTACTGTTATATTTTGTTTTTATATATATATATATATATATATATATATATATATATATATATATATATATATTCGGTACATGACGGCGACGGCAAAAATCTGCTGTTAGTGTCCATATGATTGCTATCGCAATAAAATACCCAAACGGAGAGCATAGGGATGCGCATTATACAGCCCACGGATTATGAATAGTCGACTGTGGGCCAGTGAGTTCCATGCGTCCCTTACGCGATGTCATCGGGAACAACGAATGATGATTGATGATTGATATGTGGGGTTTAACGTCCCAAAACCACCATATGATTATGAGAGACGCCGTAGTGGAGGGCTCCGGAAATTTCGACTACCTGTGGTTCTTTAACGTGCACCCAAATCTGAGCACACGGGCCTACAACATTTACGCCTCCATCGGAAATGCAGCCGCCGCAGCCGGGATTCGAACCCGCGACCTGCGGGTCAGCAGCCGGGTACCTTAGCCACTAGACCACCGCGGCGGGGCCGGGAACAACGAAGGGCATCCTGTTATTGAGCGATATGGAGTGCCGCAATGGCAAGGTATGCTATAAACAAAACGTGACGCGAACGCCGAAAATCGACCTGGACCACCGCAAGACACGCATATCTTACATGCACGAAATACATCCGAGCCTACGAAAACAAACAAAAAAAATCACAGCATATATATCCAAGGAGTGAATGATGAGTGGGGTGAAGCGTTCACGCACGGACAGACGCACGGACGGACGGAAGCGTGGATGGACAGACAGACGGATGTACGGGCGGGCAGAAGCACGGACGCACGGAAACACGGACGGGTGGATGGACAGACAGATGGACAAGTCGAAGCACAGACGGCAGGAAGAATGGACGGACAGACAGTTGGACGTACTTATAGACGGATGGACGAAAGCACGAACGGACAGGCAGACAGACAGGCAGACGGCCGGACAGAAGCACAGATGCACGGAACCACGGACGGCCGAAGAATCGACGGGCAGACAGACGGATGTACTCACGAACGGACGGACGGAAGCACGGACTGCCGGAAGAATGGACGGACAGACCGGCGGACGTACTCACAGACGGACGGATAGACGCACGGACGGACGCATGGAATAATAAACACACGGACGAACGGACGGACGCTTCGCCTTACTCATCGTCGTTCACTGTGAAAACCACTAACGCAGTCTAGTTATATTATTCATAAGGACAAATACACGCAACGCCACCTACTGAGCAACTAATAAACTAGAGGCGGCTACTTACTGCTACTACTACTACAGAGGAGGGAACGACCCACGGCCTTACAAGCTTCGCCGCTAAAACAGAAAAACGTAGACAAGAAACTCAAGAAACGAAGGCAATTAAGTCACTCGTATCACCGCCCAGCCCACTGAACTCTTTGCATATAGCCGGAGGACGCGACATAGTATGCGCAAATCCCGTGAGACTTCGAATAAGGTCAACCCGCGCTCCAATAGTACATCGAAATAAATGAACGCGCGATGTAATAAACCAAATCACGCGAATAAACTAACGCTCCCCTTCGGACGCAGGAACCTCGCCGATCCTGTATCCGATTCCTGTGACCCTACACTCACCCGAGACGCAAGAAGGAGGAAGGAGGGTAAGATGGCTGATTACTCTGACGACATCGCGGATATCCAGGTCGCTTTACCCATTAGCGAAGAAGGCGCGGGCCTATGCACAAACCCAGTTGGCACTAACAAACATCTCTGTGGAGCATGGCGACTGAAAAGGCCACAACTGACGTGCGGTCACGTAAAAGGGCACGTCGCTGCGCTCATGAATTTTGATGAAAAGGTCATCGAAGTACCCGATGGAGCCTCGACTGGGAATAGGAGATGGCCGCCGCAGACGGCCATTCCCAGAAGGCCATATCGCAGCTTCGAAACGAGCTTGTTTTCGCTGCGCGAATCACGTCCATATATTTTCTTTGTGCCCCAACCCGTCTTCGCAGTCACTTAACACGAGTCCGACCTGGAAAAGGTCACTACACCGATGGGCTTGAGCTAACGAAGACGATTTCGTAAATTACGACAGGAAACTATACAAGAGTTCTATTACGTAGAGGTATCATGGAACACACAAGTCTACCTGTTCTGTCGAGTATGACTATTCGAAGCAAAGTGGAATACTGAACAGCAGTCGAATACATTATTTGTTTTCGTCATTGTAAAAGTACAGCTGAAGGGTGGAGGTGATGGTTGAAAAAACGTTGTTCTTTTTAATATCTTCCCACCATGTCATATGATATAGATTAACTAATACGCTTAATTGGTAAGCTCGTCCGCAGTCAATTAACACCCCACGTTAAAGAGATAAACGAGAGGGATGAACTTCATGGCTGCTCCATGAAAGGCATGCTGCTATAGTAGGAATGATTCGAAGTTATATAGCATTGATTTTTTTTTTTCATATATTGAAACCTCTGTGACTGAATTAACACATGATAATATGCGGATCTCACGCAGCAGCGATGATATCAGAAAACGGTATTTTTCCGCAAAACAAAGAGCGATAATCATGATGGCTCCGTGGTTGAAAGAAAAGCACACACGCTACTACGCCTATTCCCTTAAAGTCACGTAGTGGGTGCATAGCGAATTCGAACACGTATCATGCACTAGGTGCTTGAAGTACACACGACGAACTTGATGGCGCTATTGCGTTCGACTCCTAAAGTCGAAGCCTTAGGGTCCGCCAATTTCGATTAACCAGATTGGACTAGAACCCATGTGATGCGACCATGTCGTGTATATGCTAATGGGCCACGTACATGCACGCCAAATAGGTGCGCGCTGCCAGGAAGCAGCCGCGGTAACCGTTTGCATAAATTATGTGAGGCCGCGAAAGTGACATTTCTGCTTAGCCCCGAGGATAAGAGAGAGACAGAAAGAGAGGGGGAGAGACACGCGGTTACCGGGGAATGGCATTATCGACCCTGACCTTCCGATCATTGACGAGACGGTCAAACATTCAGTCAATAAAAGCCGGTGCATTTCTGTGCGATATAATCTGTGAGCTCAGTAAACAGGCTTGTTTTGACGGAAACTCGCCAGGCACTACAGTTGCTCAAAGCAACAAAAATAAATGTATGCCGCGAAGAAACGTTGTTTAAAAAAAATTGAAGAGGCAGCGAAAGTTGATAAGCTGCCAAGAAGAAATTAGGAGCGTCTGATAACGATTACTGGTTACCATGAGCGATAATAATAATAATAATAATAATAATAATAATAATAATAATAATAATAATAATAATAATAATAATAATAATAATAATAATAATAATAATATTAATAATAATAATAATAATAATAAGAAGAAGAAGAAGAAGAAGAAGAAGAAGAAGAAGAAGAAGAAAACGAAAGAGTACTAGAATAAGCACCCGCCTTATTCATAATTAACCTAAAGGCTAAAGTCTACATAATGCAGGCACTGCCACATTTTATGCAGAAAACGACTTGTGTCACCGAATGTATTTATATATTTTTATTTCCCAGCGGTAGATCTGGTTAAAGGCAGTGCAGGATTGTATATATATATTTTTTTATTTTCCAGCGGTAGAGCTGTGCTTAAAGGCAGTGCAGGATTGTTCTCATGCGTATAGGCCTTCACGAGAATTAATCAAACCACGCAACTCAATGTAATAAATAACACTTAGTATTTTGTACGTCAAAATTGCTCTTTGATTACGAGACACGTCGTTGTGGAGGGCTCCGCAAAATTGCGACCATCTGGTATTCTTTCACGTACACTGATATCACTCAGTACTAGAGCCTCTACAGCATTTCAGCAACACCCAAATATCAACACTGCAGCCGGGGTCGAACCCGTGACCATCGGGTCAGAAGCCTAGCACCAGAACGGCTACGGCGGATAAGTCATGAAAAGTTAGCCTGACAACCAGTCGTTTAGCCTCACGTCGGCGTTGCGTTGCTTTCACTAGTGGTGCTGAGAAGCAACGCGCGCACACCAGAGAGAGAGAGAGAGAGAGAGATAAAGATGCAAGAAAAGGCAGGGAGGTTAACCAGACGCACATCCGGTTTGCTACCCTGCACTAGGGAAGGGATAAAGGGGAGAAAAGAGGTTGCAGAAACGCGCACACCAGAAAGCAAAGGAAGGAAACAGTGGTAACAAGGAAACAAAACAAGACCACTGACGTACCGGTCCAGTGACGGCGTACGAACCCTTGTTGCTCCGCCACAGCATCTCGCCGGCCAACACAAGATGCAGTATTGCATCCACGAAACAATCACTCGAAAAGCACACTCGACGGCGTGGAAGCACGACACGAATATAACACACGAGATAGCGTGTGCGAGGTGACGAAGGGCTTCGCACTCAGGACAACTCCACCGCAATCTCCACCGACACGATCCCGGCAGGAAGCGCGCAACTGTACACAGGTAAGCATAAGGCACGTGGCGTCGTCTCCGAGTAGCTGCGGTGCGGTTGGTCACTACGGAAAGAACGAGCTGGGCCCGTATACAAAAGCGTTTAATAAAAACCCAAGCGGCGGCTGCACGGCAAGTGGCGACGACTTTCCGCCGGCGCAACAACTGACGTCTCCTCCGCCTCGACCGCTACCGTCGCCTCGGCGAAGCTGTCCTTTCTTTTCTTCCTTTCCCCTCTTTTCTAACACGCTGCATACAACGATGGCTTCCCTCTCCCGTCCAGTTGAGCGTTACACGCGCGCACGCCGAAAGGACAGCTGCACAGGTGTGTACAAACAAGAGGCAGCGAAAGTGGAGAGATGAAATGAGGAGCAGGAGGGAATGGGGAGAGAGAGAGCCACTTCCTCTTTGACGCATTTACATCGTCAGTAAAGTAGAGGAAACAGGTTGAGGCAAACGGAAATATAGGATGCGGAGTCAACAAATACAGTATTAACGTGAGAGCCACCGATGAGTGTAACTTGTTTATTTATGTGTAATGAACCTGCGTCGTTCTTATGTATGCTCGTTATGTCAAAGGGCAGTCTTTCGATTAATAAAAAAAAAAAAACCCGTGGCGCTGGTAATGAGATGGTGGAAGGGGGATGAAGCCTGTCTATGCATCTTTTTATTCATTCTAGTTCGGGCTCGTCGAACTGGTCCAGCGTCGGCCGTAGAACACGCGCCTGCCATTAGGCAGAGAGAGGGTCCCGTAGAGAAGGAGACGGCGTCAAGTAACGGCGCCCGACGACCGAACTGCGGAGTCCAGCGGCGCGCAAGAGCGGTCAAACGGCGCGGCCAGCACAGGCGCGCGTTCGCGCTTTAAAGTGCCAACCACTGGCACGCGTTCGCTCGCGTCTACGCGTCAAAAGCGTCAAATGCGCCTCTCGGCGTCGGCTTCGGAGGGGAATACGCGAGCAGGCGCGAGGGATCAAGCCGGGCTTGATATTTCGCCTCGCGTACGCTACGTCACCACGCGTACAGCGGCGCCAACCAACCAGAGGCTGCGCGCCAACCAACCAGAGGCCGCGATGACTCCGAATGCTGTGCCTAATGGCCGCCGCTTCGAAGGCACAGCCGAGTGCTGAAAGCAAGCATGAAAACTACTCCTAACGTTCCTGAATGACCGCTTCGTAATCTAGAACGACAACGAAACGACGAACGACTGCGAGTGCTACCAGCGTGACGCGGTTTCGTGCCGAGTTCGAGCGACGCCGACAAATCCAGCGAATGCCGGCCGGCTATGCTAGCGCCGGACCCCTGTGCGATCGTCGGCCGAGCGAAAGGAGCATGTCGGTGTTCTTGTGCTTTCATCTGTGACTTTCTGTGCTAAAAACGAGTGCGAACATACTTCGGAGGTTCGAAGGTTTGAGCGTGAGCCCTCGCCTACCGCGGAGGCAATTCAGATCGGTGTCATCTGCATCCAGCGCAGGCCTCTACCATCTAGTTCGTATGAACCAGCACATGCGAGGCACATCGGCTGAAAAAAACTCTACGGTAGTTTCCGTCGCAACATAGACACCATATATGACGACCGAAATATCGCGTAGGTCATACGGAGGAGTTTTTATCTGCACTGTGTTTGTGTTTGTTTTCAACATCAATATTCATCATCGCTGAAAGCGAACCTCGCACTAGCCAACACATTTCCGTGATGTGAAAACGTACGTACTTATATAAGTGTATTCGCGAATTGTATGACGCGGAAACATTCGTTGGCTTCGGTGCTAATCGTTTTTGTGTGTTGCCAAGCTAATCATAAGCGTGCGCTGGTTGGTAGCAGTGAGATGTGACTTCGTGTCGGGTACCAGCGACGCTGACACACTGGGCTGTCAGCGGTCTCATTTCCATTCACGTACAAGACAGACACTCGAGCGTGCGTCGCCGTGGTGATCGAAAAAGAAAGTTACATGATTAAGTGCTGCTGGTATTGCCTGCTATTTCACTTCTCGCTTCTTCTGCTTCTGTGCTACGCTCAGTAGCACATACGTTGTTTGGAGGCATTCTAACACACACATTCTTAATTTGTAGTTCATTCTGATACTCATAGCTATAGGCATACAATGGCGCTTCTCCGTCATTTTACAGTTTACTATAACATAACGCGCGATCTGTTTACAGCTGGACAGATAACTGAAAACCTTGTGAGAAGCACCTGATTTGAAATCAGCTGTTCGATGACACGATTGTGGGAAGAGAAGATCACCACATGTATGCACAGAATGAATGAAGGTACACTAGTATGGTACTGCACTTTGTGTAGAAGAAATGCAAAAAGTACCTCATGTGACTTATGAGTCCTTTCAGAGCTGTGCTTGTATTTATCTGTGCCTTCAGACTGTAATGAGCTCAATATATTCGATGGTTCTGAACATTGAATATTTGTATGTGTTTCCAAGGAGTCCTTCATTTCTGTTCGGTTTTTTAGTATATGCATTAACTTGGATTATATATACGCATTCACTTAAGCATATTCTGTGTAGTTCTGTTGGAAAACTTGTCAAAACTTTTGTACGGTGCTCTGGTGCAATCCTTTGATCAGTATCTGTCCCATCAAAAATTTTTGGCATGCTTTATTGCATTATAGTGTATTTTGACAATTAATGACATGCTAAAGCCACAGTGCTTGGCTGTAATCTCAAAACCAATGTCTGTCTCATCAAGAAGTGTCAGATGCATTTTGTAGATGTTAAAGGATATTTAAACTACCAGCAAAGTGCTCAAGTCTTCAACACAGCACTGATCCGCAATCACCACCCAGCTTAGAAGTCATTTGTAGAGTTCTCTAACACGTTCAAATAAAGTTATCAAACACTGGATTGATCTACTTGGTTTGATTCCTAATCCCAGTGTGTCTGACTTTTTGGAGGCACTTGTATTATAATAATGTCCTATTTCTCTCATTTATTACAGGGGTGCACTCAAGGGTAGTGATATTTGTTTACCTTGGCACACTTAATGTGATATTACTGTTTATATTCTTTCATTTTGTATATATGTATGCCACTTTTGCAGTAGCCTCACAGTGAGCAGCTGTATTTGAAAATAAATAAATATACCATCCGAAAGTGTTCAACGCTGTGCTCGGTTCCAATCTAGTCGCTAATATCTGTTGCATCGTGATGTGTCGGGTATATTTATTGCATTGAAGAACATTTTGGCTGCTTTCCATGCAGGGTTCAGTTCCAGTATTATGACTGATATCTGTGACTTCATGAAGAGTTAGACGCGGTTTGTCGTTTTAGAGAATACTTTAACTACAGACAACATCCAGAAGTCTTTCCTACAAGGTTCAGTTGCAGCCCTATGGCCAATATCTGTCTTATTATGAAAACTTCAAGTACAGTTAGTTGCATTAGAGCATATTTTGACTACAAAAAATGCCCAGAGGCATTCTACGTAGTGCTTGGTTCCATTCTTATGACAGTATCTGTTGTATCATTAAGAGCCAGATGCGGTTTCTTGCATGACAGGATATTTCCAATACGCTTATCATTCAAAGCCCTCTGAACAGGGCACAATTACAGCCTCATGACCTAAATCCGTCACATCATGAAGAGTAGGGTGTGCGTTGTTTCGGCTGCAGACAACGTTCATTTTGGCTGCAGGCCATTTCGGCTGCAGACAACGTTCAAAAGCCTTCTATACAGGGTTCACTTCCAATATTATAACTGATATCATTGACTTTATGAACAGTTGGGTGCGGTTTGTCATTTTAGAGAATAATTTGACTAAAGAGAACGTCCAGAAGTCTTCCATACAGGGTTCCGTTCCAATATTATGACTGATATCTGTGACTTCATGAACAGTTCGGTGCCGTTTGTCGTTTTAGAGAATACTTTGACTAAAGATAACATTCAGAAGTCTTCCTTACAGGTTTCAGTTCTATAATTATGACCGATATCTGTGACTTCATGAACGATTGGGTGTCGTTTGTCGTTTTAGAGAATACTTTTGACTAAAGACAACGTCTAGAAGTCTTGTATTAAGGTTTCAATTCTAATATTATGACCGATATCTGTCACTTCATGAACAGTTGGGTGTCGTCTGTCGTTCTAGAGAATACTCTGACTAAAGACAACGTCCAGAAGTCTTGTATTGAGCTTTCAGTTCTAATATTATGACCGATATCTGTCACTTCATGAACAGTTGGGTGTCGTCTGTCGTTCTAGAGAATACTTTGACTAAAGACAACCTCCAGAAGTCTTGTATTAACGTTTTAGTTCTAATATTATGACCGATATCTGTCACTTCATGAACAGTTGGGTGTCGTCTGTCGTTCTAGAGAATACTTTGACTAAAGACAACGTTCAGAAGTCTTGTATTGAGGTTTCAGTTCTAATATTATGACCGATATCTGTCACTTCATGAACAGTTGGGTGTCGTCTGTCGTTTTAGAGAATACTTTGACTAAAGACAACGTCCAGAAGTCTTGCATTAAGGTTTCAGTTCTAATGTTATGACCGATATTTGTGACTTCATGAACAGTTGATTGTCGTCTGTGGTTCTAGGGAATACTTTGACTAAAGACAACGTCCAGAAGTCTTGTATTGAGGTTTCAGTTATAATATTATGACCGATATCTGTCACTTCATGAACAGTTGTGTGTCGTCTGTCGTTCAAGAGAATACTTTGACTAAAGACAACGTCCAGAAGTCTTGCATTAAGGTTTCAGTTCTAATGTTATGACCGATATTTGTGACTTCATGAACAGTTGGGTGTCGTCTGTCGTTCTAGAGAATACTTTGACTAAAGACAACGTCCAGAAGTCTTGTATTGAGGTTTCAGTTATAATATTATGACCGATATCTGTCACTTCATGAACAGTTGGGTGTCATCTGTCGTTCTAGAGAATACTTTGACTAAAGACAACGTCCAGAAGTCTTGTATTGAGGTCTCAGTTCTAATATTATGACCGATATCTGTCACTTCATGAACAGATGGGTGTCGTCTGTCGTTTTAGAGAATACTTTGACTAAAGACAACGTCCAGAAGTCTTCCAGTGCAAGGTTCAGTTGAAATATTCTGGCCAATATCTGTCACATCATGAAGTGTCAGGCACAGTTAGTTGCATTAGAGCACATTTCAGCTATGGAAAATGCCCGAAGGCATTCTACGCAGTATTTGGTTCCTATCTTATGACCAATATCTCTTGTGTCAATAAGAACCGGGTGTGCTTTGTTGCATTAGAGGATATTTCGAACACACACATCAACCGAAAGCCTGCTACTCTGGCCTCAATTGTAGTCTTATGACTGACTTAAATCTCTCAGATCATGAAGTTGCAGGCGTGATTATTAAGTTGACTGATATAAAATATGTTGTGTAAATATAGTGAAGGTACCAGCAGATACAAGATATTGTTAGTAACTTTGGTAGTGCAGGTATAGAAACCCGGTGGTTTGTAAACCTGATCAGGAAGGCAGCCACGCCTCATCCACCGCAGAGAGGAGGGGGGGGGGGAGCTCAATGTCAATTCCATATATTAACATAATAGGGAGGGGGTGCTAAGTCAGCCCTGGGGAGGGGCACTGGGACAAACTTTTGCCCCCCCCCCTTAAGGAGAGCCCTGCACACGCCTGTGATAGCCGTACAGTATGCTAGACGCGAATGTTCATTCGCGGGAGCGGCACACGCACCGATGTTGATTTCTGGTGCTACCGCTGTAGTTACTTTGGGCACTGAAATGTCAATTACCTCTAAAATAGTCTAAACTGTGGTGGTTGAAGCACTATCAACTTGTTAACGTGTTCTCATATCCTCTGAAACATACATTCCCGCTCCAGTTGAGAACGTGCCGTTCTGTGCTGAACTTGGACAGTTCCAAGCCAAAAGATCAAGCAACATTGCGCATCGGCCTTGGACGCGTGGGCGTCAACGTGGTCGACGCGTGCCAGTAGCTGCACGCCCTTTTCCTCCACAGGCGCGACTAGACGCTTTTGACGCGTAGGCGCAAGCATACGCGTGCCAGTGGTTGGCACTTAACGTTTGCCAGCGCGCGCGCAGGCGTCGGCGCGGCGCGCCGCTTTCTTGCATCAAGTGGGACACGTGTGCCACGGCACGAGAGAGGAACGCTGCTGGTTTTGCGGCCCATCGGCATAATGCAGTCACGGAACGATCTACGGCCAGCAAGCAGCCGTAGCCTAGGCGTCTCACAAGGCACTATCAGCAAGCTCTACTTAGTTCGCTGAGTTGCCCTTACGTACAGTACACTTCCACCACTTCCGCCCGGTTGCAAAATCTGACAACACCGACCCGAAAAGAGAAAAAAAGAAGATGCCATACCCCCGAAATAAATGATGATGATGGAGCATGCTCCGTAGGTTAAATCTGCTAAACCGTGAATTCTCCGTACGTCAATTCAATCATCATACAACGACGTGCCTATAAGGGGCATCGAAGGTTTTCGGACGTTGAACCTCAACAAATATTATTATTATCGTTAATATTTTTATCATTATAGCGAAAGTTCATTGCAACCCCCTCCCCTAATCCACAAAAAATCTGCGGATTCGACCGGAAGTCGCAAGCACCCCGTGCCTTGGAATGGTGCGAACTATACATATGGTAGCGCCACTAAAAGATTTTTACACCCAGACACGCGACAAAGAGCGATCTCTTTTAGATGCGGAGCATCTTATACTCACACCTTGTAGTGCGCCGTCCGCGCCGTCCGCACCGCTTCTCGAACCTTCGACAGCTGACGCGCGCGCATGCGCCGTCGCGCCGTCGCCCACTCTTCCACCATCTGTGCATCCCTTCCTCCTCTACACACCGCGCGCGCTTCACTCCTCCACCATCTGTGCACCCTTCCTCCTCTACACACCGCGTTCGACATCTACAATTCTCCTGATTCTCCAGTGGACGCGCATGTGGCGTCGCGCTTCGAGAACATTCAACAGCTGACAGTGCATGCGCCGTCGTGCTGTATATATACTCAAGGTCGGCGCTCGCTCGCTCAGTTGCCGCTCGTCGGTTGGTTTGTACGGCGCGTCGACGTCCAAGGTCGCGGTGAAATGAATTCCAACGAATCCACAAACACAATGATCGACGTCCCTTCGACCAGCGCCGCCCTTTCGCATACGTGTGTACGTGTTCACTCATTTAACACCCCCTCCTACAACCACGTTAACCAATTTAGCCATCGACCCAAGTAAGTCGCAATTTAACACCCCATTTTACAACCACGTTAACCAATTTAGCCATCGACCCAAGTAAGTCGCACTTTAACACCCCGTTAACCAATTATATGGTCCGCATCCTCCTCAGTGTTCCCCCGAGGGAAGCTGCGGGCAATTTTTTTTAGAAGCGGTCTTTTTCGTAAACCAAGGTAGCCAATCACTTTTACGGCTCCGAATGAGTAGCCTCGAAACCTTGTGGGGCCAGAAATTTCCAACATGGCAGTGCCCCTGCACATAGAGTTTCGTATAACTTTGGCGCTAGTGTGTATGGGAGCTGCAACGCATCGCACTTCTGCGAGCATGGCGATGATGGGTAGTACACGTATTTGTCTAATCTTTGTACTTCTGGCCTGCTTCTGGCTCCCTGTGTGTTCGTGGGGCTTGGAGCTGTTTTTTCACGAAACAAAAAAATCAGCAAATATTCAGCGGGTGCGCTTCACCAGATTATTTCTTTAGGATTACCATTTCGAATAGGGTCACAGAACTCACAGGGCTTCGTTCTTTCCTTCAAAACGATACCGAAACCAGCAATAAACAAAGCCGCAAGTACAATTCGTCGCCCGGAAGAACGAAGACTAGGCGAATCTGTGTACTGCCCATCATTCCCATGGTCGCTGAAAGATCGCAGCGCCAGAGTCCCCTCCAGTTATTTTAGGAACCTCTGTGCCCATTCGACCACCTTCTTTAATCGAAATCTGCCCTTGACGCTTACCCGCAGAGCTCCCAGAAACGTATGAATGGTCTAATCAGATATCGCTTTGTGCCATCTCGCGATGAGGTCAAAGTAACAGCTCGGCTCTGGCTTTATTGGTGAGATGAGCAGCCCTTTGACCAAGCCTGCTAAGCCTAAAGCACAGAGATTTCCATAGATGTTCATGGAAATAGTGCCGCACAGTCACGAATACATTGCTGCCGACGCTCCAAAACATAAATCCTAAGCAGCTAGAAGCATATCAGTCTGGAACTTACGGGCCATACAGCGCACGATGACGAGCTGATAAACTCGAATTGGAGGGCACTAAGGTCGATGGGCGCCGCCATTTTTAATTATTTCCGATGCTGCCGTACGCTTGCTGAGCGTGTGAAAGCAGACGCCAGGGGGACGCTTATCTGACGACTCGACGCGGATGACTACACGTGGAGTGGCAAATCGCCCGCAACATGGACTAAGTGGCCCTGCAGCCTCCACAGTGTTGAAGGAAACTTCTGAGACAGAGTTATAGAACCCATCGGTGATATCACGTCGTGAAGTTTGGACTCGCACAGCGCAAATTCTGAACAAGCGGTAAAAAGTGCTGAGCAGCCGCATGTGTACTCGGTATTTACCAAGAAGCCGGCGGCGCACGGCATATGTAACGTCTGCCGTGCTTGCACGCGGACACCTGGAGTGATTGATTGATTGATTTGTGGGGTTTAACGTCCCAAAACCACCATACGATTATGAGAGACGCCGTAGTGGAGGGCTCCGGAAATTTCGACTACCTGGGGTTCTTTAACCTGCATCCAAGTCGGAGCACACGGGCCTACAACATTTCCGCCTCCATCGGAAAGGACACCTGGAGTGTGATTCAATGAGGCTGTGGGAAGATAAACGATTCTGGAACTAGTGCAACACACCTCCAGATTGGCTTTATTGTTCATCTGTTATTCTTAAATCTGTTTGAAAAAACAAGCGACGCAACAAGTCTTTAATTTGTACACCGAGATACAACGTTTCAATTTCATTGCTTCGATTTTGAGTGCTAGCGGCACGCTTTTGGTAACGTCTTCGAAAGAAAACACTAAAACAAGATTGTTGGTGCCATGTGTCTGCGCCACAACGCCTCTTCGTTGAAGTCCTACAACGTCGTGAAAGACCGCTAACGAAGAATACTTCTTGCGCCGCCAGATGACACAGGTGTAGCCCTCTTGTTCTATCTATTCTGACTAGTATTTCGACGGCCTGTGTAAAGATATGACTGATTTGCATATATTTACTCCAAAGTTTCGGAGAACCTAAATTTAAGACTGCTAGAATAATTTACAGTAGAAGATTAGTTGCAGTTACAACGTAAATAACTATCACACAGCAATTAAGATACTCTATATTTTTTGTAAAGTGAGGTAAATGACCCACTCAAGTTACATGACCTGGTTATATGCCGCCAGTAAGCATTCCGAAAAAAAAATATGTTTCAAAAACATTTTGAAATTCCTGCCAAAGCGTCATCCGTTCAACACCTCGTCAAACGCCGTATCAAATTCACTAAACTTACCATGTAGACCACCCATGAGTGAAACAAATGAGCTCTATAGGTAACAAGAATATTACTTTTACGAAAAGATCAATACTCGTTGTCTCCTCCTTGCCAGTTGTGAACAGTAGTGGCAGAGGTTAAGTCGCAGTCTGCAAACAAGGACGCCGTGTCGCCAAGGGCTACTCACTACACTAGACCGCGTCCGGTTTTAACAACGAAGCGATTCATAGTCGAAATTTCCCGGTCCCTCGGAGTAACGCTGGTCACGGGGTCATGCGGCGGAGCGAGATTGGGACTCACTAGGTGTGGAATGGCTGCACCACGCCAGGATGGGCGAGGGGGAGGCTCGGTGGAAAGATGGAACCAATAGGAAGCACGCTAAATGGGGATTGTCGAGGCTCGGTGAAAGCGGTTGACCAACGAGAGGCGCACAAGTATGGGTGAGGATGAGCCTCACCATGGGGGGTATTAGCTAGCTTCGCTGTTTCGACAGTGTTCGTGAAGTGGAGCTGGAGACACTTTTTCTTTATTGAAAGCATAGTTTGTACTTCTATTTCTAAACACAAGTACAAAAATAGCTGACGGCTTCACCATAATAGCGTAAGTGTGGATGTCAGTTTTTTTTTTTTTTTACGCAGAATTAGACCTACTCATCGCAGTACTAACCCAGAGAACACCTCGCCATATCATCCTAACGTTTAACCTCAGCAAGGGTCAAAGCCGGCGAAAGACTACAACGAAACACTAGTGCGGCGCGTTGGCAAAAACGAACGGCGGCTAAAGGTGGGTCTTTCCTGCCGCTACCACCAGAGGCACTGGCTCCGTCAAATGTCTATCAAAGATCACCTCGCGTTCGTTCCCAGAGCGCTACGGCACCAGACAGCGTCTGCGTGTTCCCTTGTAGTGGAAACACGCCGTCTCACTTGTTCCGGCGTCCAGTCGAATCATTTACACTTTATTACATCTTTTCCTAAACCAAGACATGTAACAAAGTTCGCAAACCGATGGTCTTGATCTTTCCAAAGCAATCAAAACCAGGCTATTGCTTGGCAGGTTAGTTGAGCCGCGTTCAATCACGGCGGATCTTTGCCCAAATAACATCACACGTGCTCAGGCCAGCTTACATTTCGTTTGTCATTAACTAGCCGTGGCAGCATTGGGTCTGTGTCATTAGTCCGCTAATCTCGAAAGCGCGCCATGGATCCGTTTTCTCGCCGAGCCTGTCGCCTTATTTCCATGAGCGCAAAGTGCGAAAACACCCGTGTGTTTAAATTTGGGTAGCCGTAAGTTAATCGCAGGCGGTCTAAGTTAACCCAGAGTATCGCACTATATTTCGTGTCTCTTAAACATATTGTGTTTTGGCCCATAAAGTCCCCACAGGTATTCAATTATTACACTATTATCTTCCCCACTAGGCAGCATGCTTTGCTGGTGATACGCCCAGCAATACGAAGCATAATATATACGCGGTCGTATATCTAGATGCTCATGCGCGCTAGAACTAAAAAAAGGCGCACTTGGCGCCAAGCCACGTAGGTGGGCTGTAGTCACAGGGTGTAAGTGTGCGGCATGGTGTGTTGTATAGCCGGGAAAAAAATGAGATAACCGTTTTATACGAAGAGGACACCCAGACGAGATAAGGATGTTCGCGGCACTTTACTGGAAAGCCACGGCCCGCCCGGTACCCGGTTGTTACGCAACGAGACAAAATGAGGTCAATAACGCGCGACGGACAAGCGCTTATAAAATAAATAAGCAAAAACAACAAGACTTTCCTGAATGGACGGAAATCGATACTCTTAGCGTGAGACGCGCTTCTGTTGAGGTTGTAAATATGTCCATGCGCAAGAACAGGCGCACACGGAAAGAATGACAAGTATCAGAGCTGTACTGGACACATCGACATTGAAATAAAAAGTGGCCGATCCTTAAGCGTCGGCTCTCAGAGTTAAACGCCACAGCAATATCTTGTACATAGTGCGTACTGCAAACACTACATATAGTGCATGAAATCTTTTCGAACTGGCTGTGCACCCGCTACCTGGATTTAAGGAGATAGGCGCAGTAAACTGTGCGCCTTTCGTAGTGCTTCACCGGCTTTCAAACATGAAGTCATTATTTTAGTCACATGTTCTGACGCCCGATGGCAATGTACGCTTGTACCACGCATTATTACTTCGATATTTCATGTTGCATTGTGAAGCATGTATACGGGACGCGTGTGTGTGTAAAGCATCAAAGTTACTTTCACTGCATTTCCAACCAGAGAAAGTTCCATTCACTGCCTTCACAAGCAGAGCCATGGCCACGTGGTAGAACATCCGCTTGCCACACAGGCGACCCGCGTTGAATCCCCAGTCGGGCCCAGAACTTTTCATCATTAAAGTTATCTGCATCTTTCTCATTTTTTTTGTAACGCACGAGATGATGATTTTTCCCTCACAAGCAACGATAATTTCGACGCCGCCGGCATCGAAATTATCGTTGCTTGTGAGGGAAAAATTATCGTTTGTAGAAATTATACGGCGTCGATAATACGACGCCGTATAATTTCTACAAAAAGAGCTCCACAACGCTACCGCGTTAGTAAGAAACTAACACGTTCACACGCCTTGCTAGAAAACCTTCCTAGGTATGTTAGAGCTCTTTCTTTCCTGTCACACAAGGAATTATGAAGCGTGGTTTCCTTAACACGACGCGAGCGACTGTACCGGCCATACTCGTATACTGGAGTGTGTTATTTCCTTGTGTAGTGTATGGGTTCCGTGGCTAACGTGAAATATAGTTTGCTTGACTTTCTCCTTTACTTCGTCTGTGATTATACTGTCATTTGTTGATTACTTTTTTTCCCTTGCTATTGCCAAAATTTATTTTAATAAGTTTTTTCCGAAGAGTGCAGGCAGGTGTTTAGCTAATCTTGGTGTCTCTATTCACACCATTCTGTTCACATTTCCTCTTTCTTTTTGTTTTTTTATTTACATGATCGCAAAAAAAAAAAACATCAGAAGGTAGGCTAACTTAAAAGTCCGCTATTCCATAGCCATGACAGAAGTATTGAATAAGACTCAGCCAAGAAAATTTTGGTAAAATAAAAGAGAGAGAACACGAAAAAATACCCAGAAGCACAATGTACAGACGTGTTCAGAGTTAAAAAGAACACTTTTGTGGGCACCATGTGCGGATGTCACACTCTGGCAAAAGCATAGTGACTTAGATTTGCATAAGACTACTGCTGGTTGACTGTTCCGACTCTTTTGATAGACCAGTGTCGTGCATGAATGTTTGTACGCATAATTTCAGTTAGGAGGCCCGAAATATGAACTCATCAGAGTGTTTCCTTTAACAGTGAACGGTGCTGTACATACACAATATATGGCGTGTAAAGCACCTGCAGTGTCTACGGAAATAATCGGTACATACAGCCTGGTCACACCACGGACACAGTCCGCAGAAATAATTTTTCAGGCGTTCACTTATATCGTGACTACGAGATATGTTCATAGCTCAACACATTAAAAAGAAGCAGTAATAATAACTATAAAATGTTCATTAACTTGTGTTCACTAAACAATCACGAAGGACGTTCCCTGCACATTTTCGAATACCACGATGTGGACACGGCCCAATCACTTTGCCAAGTGTAAGTGATATGTATATGCTCTCATATACAACAACAGCAACAACTACTACTACTAATACTACAATAAAAATAATATAATAATAATAATAATAATAATAATAATAATAATAATAATAATAATAATAATAAAGCAGAAATAAGAGATGAAATGGTAAAAAAGCATTGACATTGCAAAATAGCTGGGCTAGTCTGTTTACGTACCACAATAAATAAGTAAATACGAAAGGCGGGGCTACTGCGGTGATGTGTTGAAGCAACGTTTAATTGCTTCTTGTTCTTGCCGATATGCTTAAATGTAGGGTATACACTTGTGTCGCTAGATCAAAAACCCCTGCGCTCAATGTGGTGATAACAGCCATTGTTCTCAACCGTCTGTTTTTTTCTGTTTTCGATAAAAGATTTTAATAGCATATTTCTGCCTCATTGGCAAAGGTCCATCGCGCAAAAGAAGGAGCGCCACTGTTCAAAAGGGGCTCCGCTATAGTACGGCTGGCATGTAAAGGCAATTAGGGCGGTAGGGGAGCTGTACTTTACTGCATAAAGCCCCCTCTCCCCGACTGGTCACACAAGTATTGTGCAATACATAAGGCGAAATAATAGGTAATGTGCAGTCGAAGGAGGGAATTACACAATCCCAGCGTGCCCGTCACGCATCACCTTGCAGCTGCATTTCATATTGTCAAACGTTACAGTTTTTGTAATCCCCCACGCCGGCGCTATAGGCACAGCGGAACTGAGGAAATGTGTACAGGTTGTTTCACGAAATGTGTCCAATAATATTTAAAATCAAAGAACGGCGCATCTACGTGCTACCTGTGGCGTTTGCTTTACTGTGGAATAAAGCAACTTCAAATGCACACAAACAATATTCACGGCAGTAATTGTGGAAAAAAATAATTTAACTTTTTAATAATGAAAACAGTGGATCTAGTCCAATGGGCAAACTCAAGTTTTACCTGCAAATAGTGTAATTACTTTGAAAATTTCAAAAGGCGGCCGCTGGTAATCACGGCGGAGTGACAAAATTGGACTAATTTAGCGGGCGAAACCGACGCACCAAACAGCGCATCCACCATTGACTTCACAAACGCCCTCAATGTCGGATGTTCCCCACACATTGTGGCAGGAGGATAGATGAGCGCCGTCGATAAGCGGCCTCGAAGCGATATGTATATAGATTGACGGTTCCATGTGATCATATTTTGGTGCACGTTAAAGAACCCTAGGTGGTCGAAATTTCCGCACCCCTCCACTACGGCGTTTCTCATAATCATATGGTTGTTTTGGGACGTTAAACCCCACATATCAATCAACAAATTGACGGTTGATATCGAAGAGGGAAACAGCATCGCCACTAAAGGCGTTTGCGAAATCAATGGCAAGTGCGGTGTTTGTTGCATCGGTTTCGGTTTCGCCCACTCAAGTAGCCACATTCCACCGCTCCGTGGTGATTACCAGAGGCCGCCCTTCGAAAATTTCAAAGTGACTATGCACTATTCGCCAGCAGGACTTCAGTTCGCAGGACTTCAGTTGCAGGACCCGATCGACTATTTCCACTGGTTAAAAAAATTGGCCCCCTATCCGCATGTTACACTGCGAACGTCGGCGAAAAACGATAGTCTTGCGTCTATAGAGAGAGTGAACAAAACATTTCTTTCATGTTCTGCTCCAGAAAATCAGTGAATGGTATTCTGGAGGCGCTGTGTTAGAGTGCCTCGAGCGTGCAGCGGAGGCGGACGAGCGCATGAAGTCACGTCACACGTGAGACATGAGCGCTACTTGGCAGATATCCTGGAAAATGAAGCGTGTGGCGTGCTCGCCCGTCTCAGAGGTTATAAAGTGTAGAACGCAAGGCGACGGGTAGGTGCCACTAGTTTGTCGTCTCAGCAAAGCGTTGGCAACACTTGCCTTTTCATGCAAGCGTTGCATCGTCAGCGGAGCGTGATAAACGCTACGGTCCTTAGAATCACTCATGTATGCCTTTTCTAGTAAAAAATACACATACATATTATTTACGTGTTTTTATGGTGCCTCTGACATGCTTAATATTTGCTTTTGAATTGACAATCACACAAGTATGAACGCTGAACCTTGAGCCATATTGGTGGGCGCTGCGGATGGGGTCAACCGTTTGGAGTATCGTTTGGCCACTTTGGTACCGTTTAAGGTACCGTTAAGGACGGACAAATAGAGAAACAGACAGACAGACAGACAGACAGACAGACAGACAGACAGACAGACAGACAGACAGACAGACAGACAGACAGACAGACAGACAGACAGACAGACAGACAGAATTTTTCGCATCGAAGGTGCCCAAGAAGGCTATCGTCTTGAAAATTTAATTGTTTTACCTTTTTATAATTACCACCCTAATTCATGTTTTTTGCACATCCCAAGCTGCTTTCTTCCACAGTAAAGGGAACGCCGCAGGTAGCACGTAGATGGCTTCATTCTGCAATTGTACAATATCGAACACACTTTTTGAAACACCCTCTATAAACACATATAGGTAGAGAGCGAACAAGTCGAGGCAGGAAGAATACATAAAGCATCGCCACGTCTAACGCTCACACAAACATCTCAAAACCACCCGTTCTTTCGCGTACGCCTCAAGAAGGGCTGTCCGTTCATTCAGACAGCATAATGCGGGCCTTTTCAGTCAAGGTCCTCCGTGGCAACGCAAGCATACAGAAGCGTACGGGGAGGAGGGCGGGTGTGATTCCCCCAGCGCGGAGACGTTCGCCGTCCGGCGTGCCTTGTTATTTGGAAGCGCGGCACAGCCGCGCGCGCGAACGTGCGCATTCCGCACAACGCCTTCGAGATACACGTTCGTCTCTCGAGTCGTGACGCCAGTCGCCGAGCTCTAGCTTTATCAAAAGAGATGGAAAACGCCGCGAAGATGACCAAGGGAAGCTCCGACGCTATCTGTTCGCTCGTGTATAGGTATTTTTCAGTCCTTCACCCACGCTAGCGGGGTCCCTCTCTGACGCAATTGGCTCGTCGCGAAAGGCTGTCTCTCCCCCCCCCCCCTCCTCCCCCAGCCTCCCCTGGCCTCGCTTAAATGAACTAGCCCAAGATCGCGGTTAGTAGTAAACAGGATGCGCGAATAGGCGAAAAAAGAAACGACCCTGCACATAAAGATCGCCGGACATGAGTGGTGAAAGGATAAGAGCCCCAGCGTACGTATGTACACTACGTGTCGCAAGCAATTCCATATTGATGCAGTCAAGCTGCACTACACAGCGCACCTAACACGTGCACAGAAATGTGCGTATCTGCATATCTCACTCGTCAAATGGGATAACCACAAGCAACTAACTATTCGAGACAGGTTATCGGTATATTGCAGGACAAACACTGAACTTGTATTTAGGCTATGCTTTCGAATTGCATTTCGTATGGGCTAACCTGTCCACGCGTTTCTCGGGGCTATATACACAACTCCGCTGTATACATAACTACGGGTCTAGTGCCAATAGCGGTGGTTACACACCGTACTCTACGATAAATGTGTCTTATGTGTACGCCAATCTTGACGATAGTTCTAGCGCGAGAACAGAACGACGACGAAGAGACAAGAAGTTCTGTTCTCGCGCTATAACTATCGTCATTTCATACCAACTAGCCCAAACTGTCACACTTCTAAGCCAATCTTGAACTTTAAACCCTAAATGCATCACACAACAACTGAGTTTATTCATAAAGTACGTTTGGTAGTTCATATTATTTTTTTATTTCAGCGGGCATCTCCTGCGTGGGAGACGCCCGCTACGTGCTAAGCGTGCCCTGCAGGACTAAAATAAAGTTTTCCATTCCATTCCATGCTCTCAAAACCTGATATTGGAGAGCAGTGATTGCTTAGAGCGCAGAGATAACCAAATTTCCCGAGTCCTCAGATATAAACACGCCGTCGCGTCATCACACCCCCCTGCCCCTTGCACGCTTACATATCTCTATAATAAGTGAATCAGGTGTTCTACGTATTTGCGCAGTAACCTTCAGTCTGGTAAACAAACACCATATGACGGGTGCAGCTGTTGCGGCAAGCTTGATATATGTAAACATAAGAAGGATGACATAACAACAGACTCCATTCGTAACATTCTTCTGGTCCTCCTATTTATTTTTATATTTCTGTAGGCGTATCTAAACCATTGTGATATCGCAAAAGAGGTGCTTGCTTACCGCATAGATTTCACATAATTTCCCAATCCTCAAGTATTATTGCAATCTAAACGCGCTTCCGCAATACCTTAAGTCCACGCGTTAACATACCTACAATAAAAAAGAATCTGGTGTTCTGGACATGTATGCAGTGCCTTTCAGTCTGGTAAACACAGTATACCTGGTGCGTCGCCAGAGGCAGTATCGACCGACGGCGCCTAGCGAGTCGATGTAAGACGATGACCCTGCTTGATATTTTTATTTTATTATTTTATTTTTATTATATTGGTATCTTCATTTATATTACTGATATTTTTATTTACCTCTTTGATATAAGAAAAGGCGCAATAAATGTTCGCATTAGTTTCGACAAACATTCCCTCTATAAATGTATACATTTCAAAGAAATAAAAAGAAAGGAAAGGAACGCCAAAAAGGTTGACTCGAATATTGTCTCCAGTTGAACGTGATTGCCCAAAGCTCTGCGACGAGTTACGTGCACGGACTTATTCTGCAAAAAACGTAGCTTTACTGGGATCTATATCGGCGCAACCATCAACGGTGGTTCGGTTGCTGCTGCAAGCGAAAGATGAGCACGGGTTTGTGCATTAAGTTGAAGGAGAATTCGAGGGGAGTCATTATAATTGTACCAAGTTAATAACATTGAATAAGATAAGTTAGTAATTTTAGGACACACAGTGTTTCATTGGAGACGTCAAACCTTGTGAACATTGCACTGACCATTCATGAAGTGCTGCAAAAAATGTTTCATTTGATCATTCTATGACCAAACATGCAAACCACCTCTGTATCTTAGTGGTCATTGTTCTCGACGTCTGACCCAAATGTCGTGCGATTGAATCCCAGCCGTTGCGGTCGCATTTCACTGAAGGCGAAATGTCAGAAGCTCGAGTGATTACAAATATGCGCACGTTCAAGAGCCATGGGTAGAAAAATTTCCGGAGCCCTACACACGACGTCCCTCATAATAATATTGTGGTATTAAAACGCACAACATCGGCAATTATCACTACAAGCATGCAGTGTGCCATTGTCGTACTTCGCTCACATGAAAACTCGTAATGCCATTGCTAAATAGGTTCCGTAAGTAAACGGGATGTGCCCTCTTCAATGCGATAAGCTTGGTCCGGTGTCTTGTTGTAGGCCCGTGTACTCAGCTTTGGGTGCACGTTAAAGAACCCCAGGTGGTCAAAATTTCCGGAGCCCTCCACTACGGCGTCTCTCATAATCAACTAGTGGTTTTGGGACGTTAAACCTTACCAACGAATTGGTCCGGTGTCTGACGACGCCCATTATGACAGCTGATAAGCATGACGACAGACGTAAGTCGCGTATCTTTTTGTTCGCTGTGTGTTCTCTCACGCGCTGTATTCATTGATTCAAAACGTATATCGCTTTGAATGCCCACGTACGTGTACATGCCTGAACTTTCAAGAATGCTGCCATTTATCATACTCAATCATTCCAGCGACTACAGGCGGCGCGATGGTGGGTCGATCAAAAATGGCGGATGAGGCAGTGTGGAGTTGCGCGTCTCAGGCAGCAAAGCTCGTCAGGCCCGCTAGTTTTGCTGCAACACTACACTTTCTCTCGCTAAAGAGACGCATGGATGTTTGAATGAAAACGAATCAGCGCTTATGAACACCGCGAGACCGAACTGCGTCACCTACTTATCCCCGTGTGGCAGGTTCGGAGGAAAGCCGCGTGGCACCGCCTGCGTCGCTGGAATGACCGAACATCGAAGTAGTCGTAGTATATCTCGTCAGACAAGCAGCGCGTGACGCGAATGTTGCCGTATATATATACTCATTCTCAAACAGACGCGAGAATCGGCGATTACGCTGCGCATAATGTAAAATGAGTGCGCGCGCAAATAGCAGGCGCGATTGACCCGTAGATCAAGGTTGCAATACCGTAGCCATGCCTTTCTCTCGAGTCGTTCCTTTCCGCGCTTCGTCTGTGGTCAACGAGGCGCCCAGCCCGCGTTATCGGTGCAGTAAGTCGAAAAAGAACGGTGGCTGACAACAACGGCTATATAAACCGATTCGATGTTTGTGAACAGCGGTAGACAACGTCGACATACTGGTGGTGGTGGTTGTTAGAAGAGGAAGAAGGCGACTAATTTTTGCAGCCCGGTAGGGAGCACGGTGCAGCGAGCGCTTTTAGCAACGTCACGGCGAGCGTTAAGCACCTCCCCTAGATTACCTCGATGCGCTCGTTCGCCTCGCGCGCATCGCGGCACTCTACCCTGCCCGATGCGCTGTGCTCGGAGGCAGCTTCGCAGCTGCTGTTGCCACGTGATCACAGAGGGCGGTTGCCGGCTGGACAGAGCCTACGCGCCGCACCATCGCTACAAGCGCCCCTGTATGTCGACGGCGCCATAACACTCTTCACAAACACGAAATGGGCCTATGGCAAAGAGCACAACGCATAGTACCACCATGGACGAAGTCTATACCAGGAGCGAACGCGAATGGTGCTGCTCGTGCATATTTAAATGAAACCAAAGAGGAGAAAGCTTTTATTTATTTATTTTAATTTTTTTTCTAACAATGGTTGCTCGTGGAAGATACACAAAAGCTATACCATCGGTACCATTCATCCACTCATTCCCTTCCTTTTATAGCTTTTTTTTTGTCTCTGTAAGAAACGACCGGGTTTATATGGCGGTTCTTTCGCCGTTACTTCGGGATGGCACCCGGAAATAGCAGCGTACGAGGTATGCCCCTTTATCGGCGGAACCGGGCGCGACATCGATGCGCTGCACTTCATTGAGGAATACAGCGCTAAGAATGCGCCTCCTCCTTGCCACCTCGGCTGTCTCGTCGCATTTCAGATTATTCTTCCGCCATAGAAAGCCGGCGTCCACGAATGGCCCAGCTATAGCTATCAACGCGCACACCGGCGAATGAAGAGCGGCACCTTTGTACAGGACGCGCTTGGGAATGTATGCAGAAAAGAACCGAGGCAACAGCACGAAATGAAACTGAATGCGATATGAAGGGTGGAAACTTGATTATGCTGGTAGAACAATATAAATGGCAGGATATAGTAAACGTACGAAATACGCAACACGCTACAGGAGTAGCGAAGAACACTCACACATTGCCTCGTGTATTACTCACCAGTCCTTGTTGCTGTGTCCTCACATTTATTACGAGTACAATACTATGGTAACGGGAATAATACTGCCACAAAGGCGGCAGATGTATATTCTGAGCTGATGTCTTCGTTATCTATCTCTGATTTTTTTTTTGTATTCTCACATTCCCTCTCCACATACAAAGTAGCGAAACGCCAGTGCCTCCGGTAAGCCGAGCACCTCAGCAACAAGGTGTTGAACCGAGCTATATTTGGCACGTCATATAAACGGATAAAACGTTGTTTCATACGTTCTAACTTTTATGTGCTTCTCATGTATCTTTTTTTTTCCAAGGTTCGTACACATGAAATAGCGCCTACCTTTCGTAGGCTATACCTACGAGCAGGAGGCTTCATGTGACTTTTTAAAATTATCATATCAGGACGTTTCGTACTTTACCATATGACTATACACTGAATGGAGACGAAACAAGTCAAATGAGGACAAACCTTTGCGCCAACCAGCCGCCTCCACTTCGACCCGACGGAGTGCATCATGGTTCGTCACGAAAGCAAAATGCACCGGAAGCAAAACACTGACGCCCACACAGGGCGTTAACCAGACGCGACTTCGAGATGGAGTATAAAAACTCAGTGAAAACTTGAACCTGATACGTAGGTTTCAGTACACAGCTTAATAAAAAAAAAACCGACTCTTTGACCGGAGCTATCTCGCAGCTAGGTAGCGATTCGTTTAGTGCTGATCCCGTCAGTGTACCTATTAAACATGTCCACCTGCAAACATACCGGCATCCTTCTGGTGTACGCTGTATTCCTTCCATAAAAGAAAATATGTATGCGTGATACGAATAAGGGCAAATATTTCGTTTCGTCAGTGCGTTTAGCTCCTCCGACGTACAAAGGCCGTCCAATTAGCAGAACGTCACTCCGCGAAGCGACATTCGCTCTAAGGACAAACGACGCTCAGGAAATGATCGAAACACGTGGCCTTTCCGACAATAGTGACGCGCATAAAACGACATTAAGGGCGCCTTGGCAGAGCCGCGAAGAAATCGGCACTGTGTCGCCTATAGCCCTGTCATTGGCCTTCCGCCTTCGACGATAACGCACCCACCATCAAAACAGCCTCGTCTTGCTTACACCGTAAAACAAATGCATTGAGTGTCAGATCAATATGCGAGTTTATGGAGTCTGAATACTTTCCCAAGTGACCATGGCAGCCCCGCCGCGGTGGTCTAGTGGCTAAGGTACTCGGCTGCTGACCCGCAGGTCGCGGGTTCGATTCCCGGCTGCGGCGGCTGCATTTCCGATGGAGGCGGAAATGTTGTAGGCCCGTGTACTCAGATTTGGGTGCACGTTAAAGAACCCCTGGTGGTCAAAATTCCGGAGCCCTCCACTACGGCGTCTCTCATAATCAAATGGTGGTTTTGGGACGTTAAACCCCACAAATCAATCAATCAATCAAGTGACCATGGCATTTCTAGCATATTCACTGCTAGTTAAAACTTTTGCTTAGCAAGTCGAACCATCAGACTCATAACCATACGACTTTTTAGTTCCCCATGAACCTTATGTACCAACCTTAACAGACGCTTGAGAGCAAGTGAATGTCAAAACCAACACTATTATCTCGTGTATGCACGACGGACGCGCTGTGATTGTGTGTGTGCGTGCGTGTGTGTGTCGTGACTGAGTAAGAGAGAGGGGGCAAATAGAGATAAAGCACATTGCAGGTAATTGAGACTCCCGTGTTCAGCTTGAAACCGATTGAAAGGGAATTTGCTTTAAGGGAGCCTGAAGGCAGGAAAGGATGAAGCGGGATTTAATTAAAACACGAGGCTTATGGGCTAAAGTGGAGAAACACATTTCTGTAAATAATTACCTTAATCTCTGATGTCAGCTACATTATTTTGTCCCTACGTCGAGGCATTGTGCAATCTTCCCAACTTGCCTCACAGGAAGTGGCGTTCCAAGAATGACTCTCTTAGAAAGTTATCTATCAATGTACAATAACTCGGAACAAATCTTCCACGGTAGATTACGGGAGGGCAGTAAAAAAATACAGGACCACTACACATTGACTTTCGGGCGTGACTATCAAGTGGTTTCAACTCCAGCCGATATATGATCTGCCTTGTAATAATAATAATCGACGCATTGAGTCGTGTACCTCAAGACTTACAATAAAGTTTTGCATCCATTCATCCGCATTGTTCCCTCTGTGCTTCGCTTACCCACGTTTTGCCAGTTCTTTCATAATGTTCATGAGCCCATAAGACCATTTCAGAACTTTGCACTCCAGAACTTTGTGGTACTTGATATATAAAAGCGTGCATTTTTAACACACAAACAAGTACTAGTTTTGCGTCTTTGTGTCTCTATGTGTGTGTATATAGAATATATGGCAAGAAACGTCACTTCCTTTTGCCATATAAATGGTACTGTTTTTTTTACATACTTCCTCTTCCCGCAAAACCGGGCGGAAAAAATTCTTCTTACGTAACTTGCGTGACAAGAACCACTCGCCCTTCTGCGAGTGCAGTCTCGCTGCTCCATTGCCCACCATACCTGTCGCTCTGCGCACAAACGCAAGCGCGCAGTATTCTTACACTGAGCTAATCACGCAGTTACTACTGGCTCGCTTTCGAAGTGAAGCTATGAAGGAACAAGCAGCGAAAAGTCGAGGCCTAATTGCAGTATTCTTCCACGCAAGACATTCTCAGAAGAGACACGCTCAATGTTGCGCACAATGTCACGTGGGTGACAAAATTAGACTGGCCCGGCAGACGACCCGGATGCGGCAGACACGTTCTAGACGCAAAGAAAACACACACAAAAAACATAGTTCACGAGAGGAAAAGGAGGAAAGATGTTTGGGAGGAAGGAAGCACACAATATTGGCACAATAAAATGGAAAGGAAGAAAAAAAACGAAAAGAACAAAACAAAGGGAAATACTGACATCAAAAGCCGAAAAGTGCAAGAAAAATGTACACAAACGTAGTCTCGCTGCGATGCTAACGGATTCAAGAAAGGAAAGCGGCGAATTTCGTAAGCTCGCTGGCAAAGCGCGCCTTTGCAAATGGCAGCTGGCGCGGGGGGACAACGATTGCGCGCCGACCGAAGGCGGCTTTCCCGCCATCTCCGAGTCGACACGGCCACACCCTGCCTTTGACACCGCTGGCACCCATTCTTCCTCACGTGGGACATCCCGAAGATACTCCTCCTACCTACCCTTCTTCCTCTCTTCCCATGTTGTGTGCTCTCTCCCATTACCCGTATGCCACCATTTCCCTTGTTCCATTTATACGTGCGCCCACTGGCGTTGTACGCCACGCGGTACACGATGAGGTTGCTCCTATGGAAGTGAATGCTGTAATGGAACGAATAGATGCCACCGGTAGCATCTCGTGCACCGTTGTTGCTGCTAATATAATCGTAAAGGCATAACGTAAGAAAGAATCCACTTCAATGCATTCCGTCTCTTTTTCATCATCCACCCACCGCGGAGGTCTACTTGTTATGCTAACCCGAAGATCGCGGAATCCCGCGGGCCGCATTTAAATGGAGGCGAAGCGCTGAAGGCCCGTGTGGTGAGATATAGGGGCACTTCGAAGGGACCCTGGTGGCCAAACTTGCGGAGCACTCCAGTACTCATAATGATACTGTAGTTTTGGATGGAAAACCTCTGAAACTATTATGTATTTTTGATGCACCACTCAAGGCCAGTCGATCCCTTTGACAACATTAAAAGAGCGTCGATCGAACAACTGGCGATAATAGAAAACGCACTGTCTTAAAATATAAATGACTTCATGACAAACTGCGGAAAGTTTTTAAGAAGCCTATTTACAACCCGACTGAAGACAGCAGTGCAAACATCTGATGGCCATTCGAAAGGACCCATGTGCTATTAGTAAATGTGGCAGATGATGTACAATCAATTCTCTCGCGATTACTGAGAGTAGACGATAAACTCAGCCCCACAGCCCCGCCGCGGTGGTCTAGTGGCTAAGGTACGCGCCTGGTGACCCGCAGGTCGCGCGATCTAATCCCGACTGTGGCGGCTGCCTTTTAAATGAAGGCGGAAATGTAGGCGCGAGTGCTCAGATTTGGGTGCACATTAAAGAACCCCAGGTGGTCGAAATTTCCGGAGCCCTCCACTACGGTGTCTCTCGTAATTATATGGTGGTTTTGGGACGTTAAACCACACATATCAATCAATCAACTCAGCCATACAAGTGCCTGTCTCACTTCCAAGCGTACTTTCCTGTTGGCTATCGTCTCTCGCATCGTGTCGTCATCCCTATTCTTGGCGCCGGTTTCCCCATTGTTCACTACCGATGGCGAACATGGGCTCTCACCGCTTGTTGTAGGATCCAGGTAAGAGCAGTCACGACAACAAAAACTTCAGCTAATCACGAAACGGTCACATGAGCCAGAGAAAACATGGTATACGAGACCATATGTCTTTCACGTAGAAGATAGTTGAAATCGTTCAGCTACACCACCAGTGCTGGAGCACGTTTGTAAAACAAGAGACTGTGGCGGTGCATCACTTCGCTTACACCAAAACCTTTGAACACGTATTTGAAGGTACAATTTCACACCTTTTTCAGTCTAAATGGAATCTTACCCGTCCCCTCCTCATCGGAAGGCCGACGGGCTATGCACGCGGGCGCACGCGCAAGATACAGTTAGCACAACCGTAGCTGTATTAACGGCGTGGGGCGTTACTACGGCTATACTTACACCGCTAACAAGGAATCCATGTCGCCTCGTCCTTCACCCCCAGTATGCGGAATTTTCGACGTCAATTAGCAGCCTTGTTTCTTTGTCGCGCTGCAACGCCCGCCAGCTTCCATGAAACTCCATTGTTCTTCTTTTTCAAAACGCTGTAGAGAAAACACACAGGTCGACAAAAAAATAATAAAGACCGGCGACGAGATAAGGGCCAAGCGAGTTCAGCCAAGCGGTGTACAGCAGCGCACCGTTCCGAGCAGTTTAGCAGAAGCGCTTGTCGCACAGTGAAGGCCTGGCACGTAGATATACGCGACACACCCGACGACGCACCCTGGTCGCACGCGTGCTACGATCCGAACCCGGCGGACTATAATTCAATAGAAGAGCAGCTTAGCAACATTACTGTGAGCGGAATGCGAGCGAGCGTCCTTGAACTACATTTAGAGAAGCACGAAGGGTAGGAGAGTGATGGCAGATGCTGTTAATGTTAGCTCGCTCTCTTTTAGCGTTGCTTTTTATGTTCGCGTCTTCTTTATTTACGTTTACTTGTTCCCGTGCTTTCGAGGACTTGTCCTCACGCGAGAGAAAGCGACAGCGCTGAGCGGGCGACGGCTCATAAAGTTCCACACGCCGGCCGCTCCTATAGAGGGTCCGTATACATAAGCCACACTTTATCTTACGGCTGTCGGTACGCATACGCACGAAGGTTTCCAGCTTCTTTCTTTATTAGTTGCAAAGCAGCTCCTTGACTAGCCTGTGTAACGCTGTCCCTCCATACGGACGCGCCGCGCGCCGCAGTTGTTGGCGCTGTGCCAAGTAGGTCACGCCCCTGCTACGCAATGACGTCACGCTCCCCTCGCAGTGCGCGCTCACTGCGGTCATACCGCGGCGCCCACAGCTGCCGCCTCATCCGATCGCCCACAACACATGCCGTGACCGCCACTCGCTACACCACCGACTCGTCGATTCAGGCGCAATAAACCTGAAGCACGCCTAACGTATGCATTGAAGCGTGTATGCACGTGTCGCCTACAATACCTACGCCAGGCATGGCTTCAAACTAATCTTCCAGCACTCACCGCAGCACCTGCGTTAGCGCCGTTCAAATCGAGACGCCACCCGTGCGCGTCGCTGGTGCTTCGTTTCCAGCCGGGATTTGTTCTCTTCGTGGAGATGGTCCAAGTTTTTGTTTATTTATTTTTTCAATGGGCATATGAATGGGCGGGCCGTCAGAGATTTTGCTGAGTGCATCGAAATATGTCGCCAAACACGAGTCACATGAATCCCAATGCAGATGGAAGCACGTTTCGAGGAATCATCATATTTACATCTCGTCGGAACACGGCTTGACAAGGTTGGGCTGCTGTGAAGCACATGACGTACAGTGTTAAAAGGGTGATGTGTCGAGCCACTGTATAGTGCTCCTGCATAGCTCATGACGGCGATATCGTGCTTCCTGCCTGCGCGGCAACATTTAACGCACGAAAGTAATTAGAGAATCATGGACGTGAATTCCAAATAATTGACTGATATGTGGGGTTCGACGTTCCAAAATCACCATACATGATTATGAGAGACGCCGCAGTGGAGGGCTCCGGAAAGTCGGACCACCTGGAGTTCTTTAACGTGCACCCAAATCTGAGCACCCGGGCCTACACCATTTCCGCCTCCATTGGAAATGCAGCCACCGCAGCCGGGATTCGATCCCGCGACCTGCGGGTCAGCCTTCGAGTACCATAGCCACTATAAACCACCGCGGCGGGGCAAAATTCAAAAGAAGGAGGAGTTCGATTGAACGTATATGTCATGCTCTATGCATAACGTATGCGGCATACATATGATGCACACGTCATCGGGAAAGTCACCGACGCATTTAGCTGGCCTATATGCCAAACAAAGGCGTCACGGACTTTTCGGATATTTACTTCTTTAAAATAAAATGCCGGGTGCCGTCATAATCTTCTCCGGGTTGCTGTAAATAAACCTGACTTATTCAAGACCGCAGTGCCGAGACAGCGACGTCAGCCTTCGTGCTAATGTGCAAAATATTAGAAAAGAGGGGCTCCTTTTCCATGATGTCAAGACTTATTTGGAGAACGACAGAGACTAATAAAGGTAGTGAAAGGCTCTATAATGCCCACTAGCTATCCTGCGCTGCGGAAAGGGGGCAATCAGGCGAGAGAGAGAAAAGACGGGGCAAGACGGAGCACGTCACTTTGCGAGGTAGCCAGTCGAACATTTGCATTAGCCAGCCTAAAAGTAAAACAAGAAGAGTGGCAAACGAACGCATGGTATTAAATGAAAAACATTTCTTTCCGTACTGCGGGATCTATCTATCTATCTATCTATCTATCTATCTATCTATCTATCTATCTATCTATCTATCTATCTATCTATCTATCTATCTATCTATCTATCTATCTATCAACCTACCTATCAACCTACCTATCAACCTACCTATCAACCTACCTATCAACCTACCTATCAACCTACCTACCTACCTACCTACCTACCTACCTACCTACCTACCTACCTACCTACCTACCTACCTACCTACCTACCTACCTACCTACCTACCTACCTACCTACCTACCTACCTACCTACCTACCTACCTATATAGCAAGCTACGTCTGGGTGCTCTTGTGATGACCCTCTTACCTTGGCGGTAAACGAAATTTAGTATTGGGAGGGTAAGCTGGTTTAACGAATATTACTCGCTGGTCATGGCATGAAAACTTTCGCGGCTCATCAACTCGACAACGGTCCGGACGACGTTGGCTGAAATAGCAGAGCAAGTGGTGAGTGTGTTGGCCTTGCTGGATAACAGGAGGTCCACAATTTACAGCGACTCGAGATATGCGGTCCGAACATTTTCCAAGGGAACAATATCGGAACCAGCTGTGCGAATTCTTCGGGACAAAGACATCGAGCCACACACACTAGTTTGTTTTTGAGCTTACATGGGACGCATTGAGCGAGGCCCACCCAATCTCAACGAGTCAGCCCACATAGCTGCGCGAGGACTAGTATGTCCCGTAGCTATCGGGGGGTGCGCGGCGCTGATGTTTTGGAAAACGGTGACCCTCCTATCTAGTATAACGAACTTACGAAAAATTTTTACCTGGCGCAGAGACAATATCTTTCACCACACTGAAAACTAAGCGGACCTCAGGTTTCTGACACACAGGCTTCTTCAGGTCGGGGCGTACCCCTCGCTATTGAACAAAATTTATCCCGAAATACAGTCAACTAATGCATGTTCCTTCTGCGACGATATAGGTAACTTGAAACATATGCTCTGGTGGTGCCCCGCGTTACGCTGCAAAGAAGTCATGACGTCGTGCAAATGGGAGGGTGCGATTACAAGCTCTGGACTCGAACAACAGTTTTGGGCAGTCCAACGGCCCCGCGACGCAGCAGGGAGACTTGGTCTCTCAGTTCCGACGTGGGAGCGGCACGCAACATGCTAAAGCACGTTCCAAAGGACCAAATATAGTTCATCCACCCATCCATCTCTTCGGGCACGTCGTGAAACCCTTTCCGCGATATCCGCAGGCGGGTATGTGCCACAGATGATTTTACAATTTATATCTATTGACCGACAATGCGGAATGCGACGTCTGCTGCACCGAAGAAGACATCGTTCATCTTATATGCCGTTGCCCTCGATTTGCCTCTGAAAGACAGAAGCTTTCGGACGCATTGCGACAATTGGACGATGGGTCACTCTCTATGCAGATGCTACTGGAACACCGTCCTCGCCTTTCGTCGGCTCAAAAAGCAGTCAAAGCCGTCTTGCGCTTTTTAGGACTACCGGACTATGTGAACACCTTTAACTTATGTGTAGTGCCACCGCTGCATACGCGTCAGCCCATTGACTCACAACCCTTTTTTCCCTCTCTATTTCTCTTCTCTTTCCTCTTCTCTTCCTTCTTTATGCCCCCCTTCCCATTCCTCCAGCGTAGGGTAGCAAACCAGGCATGTGCCTGGTTAACCACCCTGCCTTCTCTTTTGTTATTCTTGCTTCCTCCCCCCCCCCCCCAAGAACGGCAAAAAGACATAGATAATTTTGACGCATGAGCGTTACAAAAAGGTAACAGTGGCAGCGCGTCGACCCGACGAATTCAAAAAAGAAATGTCGTGGTCTCAGCAGGAATCAATTCCAAGAATTATGCGCGGCAATCAAGTATTCTAAGACAGAGCCCCGCCAAGTTTCAGAACTACTTTTAAAATATGCACTAATGTTTGTGAAACGTCTACTGTGGCTGCTCTTCTGGCTATCTAATTATTTAAACATTACATATGTACTTCTACGATACAGCCGTCACGTCGGGGTACGCCAGTTGGAGTTAGACGCCGTCCACTAAAGTTTGTTTAAGGAGCAGTGTCCAGTGTTGCGATCCTCGCGAGCACCAGTGCTTCATATCACCTTACCACTACAGGTATTGAAGATTCATGCTGCTGTTAGCATCGTTACCCTGCCACTGTAAACAACTGATTGTATCCAGGTTATCCGTACCTTTAACGTAACTTTGTGCATGCGTTTATGCATAGCCTTACGCCACTTCGTAACGTTTCATTAATAAAAATTTAATACACCGTCACCTTTCATCCGCAAGATTCGCATAACATCAATTTCCAAGGTACGTGGAATCCTGTCGAACTTTCTAAAGGAAACAACGGCACATAAACGGTTTGTCAAGCGACTGCTTACAATACGACCGCACTTCATTATTTTTCGTTATCTATAGCTTTCTTTCCTTTGTTTCATGCGGCGCTCAATTTTTGAATGCCTTCCGCTCTGCTGTACCATGCCTGCGAAAGCCAGCGTGGCTTCAGACACCGCGGAACGCCCCATGAGTCAACCATGGTCGCCCGATTGTGCCACCTTTACGGGGCTTCCTGCCCGAGAAGCGTCTGACGTAACGGCGGGAAACGTAACGCAGACACACGGCACACGAGTAACCTTGCAAGCTCCGTTTATCAGTGATTCATGGCGCCTGATCCGTGAACACGGTGGATATCGTTGTGTTTCATAATAGGATATCGTTGTCACGGTCGACTGCGCTATTGCGACTATTGCGACCAAGTTGAGCCATGTGCACCGCGCAGTGCGTAATGTATTGTCATGGGCTGCCAGCAACGTTCTCCATTACGCCCTGCAGCTTTCCACCAAGCTGGGATTTATACATGCCACTGTTGTCTTGCTGCTACCTCTTGCACTGTAATAAAGGGGCACTAAAGAGAACCAATTAGTTATCTTAGATTGATAAATTGCACCTTGACAACTCTAATGTCATAAGTTTAATTGTTATAAGTTCATTTTTAGCAGATAAAATTTGGGGTCGAAGTTTTATTTCGAAATTTCTCGCCGTAATCTCCACGCGTCACGTAAGAAATATCACAAGGCAGTTTTCTTAATTTCACGACATTGGCTCGATGAAATATGTTGAAACTTCGAATGCAAAGTCTATGGCAGCTGAAGATTACAATTAATGTACTTCAATTTTTTCAATTCAAAGCTACGTATAGGTCAAGTAGACGCCTTCGAAATGCTTTGACGTATTATTGCTTGGTGCGAGAATCTCAAAGCGGCGTCCCCACTAACAGTTTCTTTTTGTGCGTTTTTTCGCTTACCAAGTATTGTGTCGCGGTAAGAGTAATGTTTTCAGGATCGCGAAATGGTACTTCTGAAATACGCGAAAAGGCTTTTGCTCTTTATTGTGATTTTCATGAAGTGTGCAATCAATAGGGGGTGGGAACACGATGCTTATTGAAAAGATTATTTCTAGAGAGGTTAACTTACTTAACGTATGTTTATCAGATACTCACGTAACAACCAATCATTGCTGCCTCTCGGCGTATCTTTCCACGGCAGATCGTGGGGTTCAGCAAAGCCGAGCGCAAGAATGAGATGCTCACAGCAATAAAGATCAGTCGAGGAATCTCTCCCTTGGCGAATGATTCCAGCCCGCAGAGAAAAAGAGCACAATGGCGCGAAAACGCACTAAGTTTGGCTACAGTTTGATGCAACACCGAACTGTAGGATCTGCGACATTTCCTCATCGAGGACGCATACGCACAAATCTGAGCCAATGAGCGCGCACTACTGGGTGACTTTATGAGCTGTAAGGCCGAGACTGCTCCTTTAGCGGCGGAGGCGATCTGCTGCATTGCTTAATTAGGTCATCTGGGAAGCCACTGCCATAGTAGAGTGGTCACGATGGTTACCAGAAGGATTCCGGTTTGACCACGTCTGAGGCAGTCATACTTAAATTAAGGGGGAATGTTAGAGGCTCGTGCACTGGTAAATACAGAGGTGCCGCGTTGAAACTACCTAACTGGTTGAAATTTACGAAGCTCGCCACTACAACGTATCTTATATTGACGACGTAGTTTTGAGCACGTTAAACACAAGCAATTACTGTTGTCATAGGCCACAAGTATGGGGCAACTTCTGCCATTTTGTATATATTGTGCAGGCTACAGTTCATGAACCGCGCAGTGCTGAACTAAGACAACGTATACGCTCCAAACGCTACGGTGTAGCGTCACTCACTCACTCACTCACTCAACTCACTCACTCACAAATGACCCACTATGAAGACTCTTGCAATGAAAACCGGCATCAAACAAACAAGCCTACACAAACTTGAGCTGAGACTGGGCCTATATGTCGCCATGTCGGGAGCGAGGCGGGAAAGTAGCGGTTGCAAATGATCCTGCTAAATCTAATGTGACCGCATCATACAATGAACTGCAGATCGCAGACACTGCGAGGGAATGAAAGGCATTCGAGACAAAAGGGTGATCACGCTTCACTGCCTCAAAATCCGGAATTCAAAAGAAGCGAAGCCATCGCCGGCGTGTATACAGTGTCACCTTCTGGCAATATGGATGTCCGGACATCCCAGCCGCGAACGAAACGTCCCACAAAGGGACATCGCTTTATATTATACACGCATGACGGGGCCAGGCAATGCCCGCGCGGCCGCTTCGCTAGTCGCATCGTTGCTCCTCCCGCAACAACCGCATCTGCGCCACCGCCGTCGTTCGTTCCAAATCTGTTCAAACGGACGAGAGTTGAAATACAGTGGCGCCGCCTAGCGGTTTGCATAGCAACGACCGCTTTCTGTCCCCGCCAGACGATTCCGACAGGGCTCGAGTATACACGCGAGAAAGAAACGCCACCACCATTACGCCGTCGCAAACAAGAGACACGCACGCTAAACACGAAGCGCTGCTCGCGACGCTGATGCAATGCACTAAGAGAACTCCCATCATTTTCTTTCTCGGGCCGACGCAGCGCACAACCCGCTCCATGGTTCTGTGTTTGTCTTTTGAATGAGTCCCATCGCTGCGTCTCCACGGCAGTCGCCCAACTCCTTCTGTCATGCGAAGACCCGCCCGTTATCCCATCCACAGCGTTTCCTTGCCTTTTCTTGCTTGTGCGGCAACAACGTGTGGTTCCTCCCGCTATGTTCCATTGTGCGCACGGCTGTGCCCGGAGCTACTAACCCTAATCAACGAGGGCTCCGCGGGGAACACGCGCATGCGCGTCGACTATAGGAGGGTGCAGACGACAAGCGCAACCCTAATTAGGAGTAATCGTTTCATAACGAGAATTTGCGGACGTTGCTACCTTTTTCTGCAGTTTTGTAGCACGCTGAGTGCACCCGTGAGCGAGGAAGGGAAGGAAGGGTCGTTTCTATTCAAATTGCGCAGAATTAAGAGAACAGCCGCGAGCGCACCAACAATAGGGACGCGCAAATGAACGAACCAGAAGCGGAGTGCTCGGTCTGATTATAGAAGCCATTTATAGAAGTCCGTGCGTTTTTGCGGTGTCGCAATAGCGTTCTTGCCTCTCTTATGAAGAAATGAATAATAAAGGAACTCGGTGGCGCAGTTTCTATTGGAGCTCGGGCTAAGACAACGACGGACGCGCGCTCTTGGTGCAGCGATTTGCCTTACAGCCACTTTCGCACTAATTAAATTCGTGATGGCAAAACGTTGCTCGATTCTATGTATACCCTCTTTGCATTTTCAATTTTTCGTTTTGCCAGCAAGGTAGCGAAAGACTTTTCTGCTTCTGCATTCCCTCTTAATGCATTTAGTCGTCATTTTACGGGAATGACGGACGAGCTTCTTCGCCTGACTCATAGGAAGTATTTGGCTAACAGCTTCTGCTTCATGGATAATCGATATATTCTGATGGTATTGAGAATACGGCTCCATATTTACAAAAACTTCCCCCATAATGATACAAACACACGGACTGGAGCCAATATCGTCACATAATAGTCAAAGAAACGTTGAAGTTTCATTTCACTTCCAATTGCTAGAGCGCTTTATGAAGTAATTCATGCAGTTGTTTTGTAACATCCCTAAGCCCCATAATTCTCGGATAAATTCACACTATTTGCCTGAATAATAGACATATTTGAATCCATCGTTAAACGCAATTTTCCTGTTCATACACAATTATAAGGACTGCTGAACCTATTTCAAGTCAAGTTTACTGCACTTAACCAGATATCTTAACTACGCCTACTTTCTGATTGCAATCTTTCATTTCGTGTATACATGTGTATTTAATGAAAACATTCTTTAACTCCAGAATTTTAAAAGATGCTGGATCAGAAAGTTTTCAAAACGCAGACTCTGCGTCACAAACTAGGTGGTTTGTCGCTGTTTTTGGTGCATTCATTTTTGTACCTGGCACAGACAAATGACATTCGAAATTACGGCATACGAAGAACTGTCACAGCGCTTATGAGTGTTTTGAAAAATTCATGCCAAAATTCCTACGTGGCGCAGAGCGGCGCCTAATACCAGTATTGATCGGTCATTTGACTTAGAATAAGATTATTCAAACAAATGCAATACACGTTTATATACGTACGTCCAACATAAAAATTCAACTCCGCAGAGTTCCTATAGATTCGTTCCTCTTATATACACCAAATGTCGATAGCGCTGTTACTATAGGTAGAGCTAGAAGTATTTCTACGCATTCCACGTAACCGACTAAAGTTTCTTGAATAAAGCTTTCCACGTAACAGTACACTCTCTCCTTGACTTAGGTAAGGGGCACGTCATGCAAGAGATACGTGACAATGTGATTATCCCAGCGCGGAGACTAAACCCCGGCGCACATTTACTAAACTTTCTATTTCCGTTCATCTTTTCTCGGCATTCCGTTCGATATTGCGGTTGGTATGTCTTACATCGAGAATTTGATACCCTTTCGTACATTCCTTCTTCGAACCTTCGCAATCACCCGCTTCGAGGAAGCGTTTGTGAAATCGCGAGAGTGTACTGCCCAGTATCGACTTCAAAATTGCTAAACGCGCGCGCGGTGTATAGTATCAAGATAAAACGCGTAAACGTATATTTACAGAGGAAACTTGCGCTTCCTTGAAGAATAGTCTATGTTACAGAGAGAAATACATCATTCGTCTCCGTGCTCTTGTGATAACGCGCTCGATGTGAAGCTTGCTATAGAATTACATTTTCATCGTAGTTTCCGTCACAATTCTTTCATTACAGGTGAGAAAAAAAAGGTTAGCGGTTGCGACTATAAGACATTTTAGAGAAACCACCTTTCACGAATTAGTAGCCAATGCATCTGGCCGCCACTTCGGTTGTACAGACCCGCAGCTTGCAAGTATTGGTTTATTTATAGCCTCTTGATATTGAGGACTTATAATATGGTAAAAATTACAAGGTTGCATCAGATGCAACCGGATAGCGTACAACGGTGTTCACCGGATATTGTTGAGCGAGGCTGTCCATTGAAAGTGTATATAAAACGATGATATTTATGATTTGTCATCATTACAATCTAGAGAGTATTATCATAGAAGGAAAGGGAGAAAGGAAGAAAGGTGCTCAGGTGATGACTGATAATTATTGGCATTATCATCATCATCATTAGCTTGACTACTTCCACTGTAGGGCCAAGGCCTCTCCCATGTTCCACCATTCGACCAACTGACATGATAAACGTTCGTAAATAAACGGGCAAACGATAGGCAGTACACAGCTTTAGATCAGCGAATTCAAGAGGAGCCTTGAGGACCCATTAACTCAGACTATTTTGTTGGTACCTAAGTACATTTTCTGTTCTCCTTGAGAACGGGAATGTTATTTATAAAGTGTTCAAGCATAAAACTAAACTAAATCGCGCTGAATGCAGAACAAATCAAATTTATTCACCTCATTGACACCGTGCCTCGCAGAAAAAAAAAACCAGCGATGACTGTTTGTACTGCCGGTCCTACATTTCGTGGTCCAAATACACACGGAAAGCACAAGGCGTGATTCCCATGTTGACTGTTAGCGTAAATTTCAACGAACGCGACTAAAACAAGTTGAATAAGTTTCATGTCCGCGTATACTTTCAACAGTGCTTCTGAAAGTACGCTTTCGACTAATGTATGTTTGAAAACGAATACAAGAGTTTCTGCACGTGTAGTTTCCGCGTAATTACCCATAATTAAGGAAGCCACACAAGGCACTATGCGATCACATTTCAGTATGTGCCGACAGTGAATTCACTGGGAACATTAGGATTGTCCTGGTGTAAGCGTGAACAGGCTGAAAATTAAGCGCATCGTATATACTTCAGCACATCACACGCATGGTCTCGGTGTCAATCATATTCCACTTATTAGTTTACAGTCAGGGCGTGTGAACTTCACTGCGTTTCTTATGGGGTTCCGGACCTACACTATACATTAGCGCCATTAATGACCGCTATGAACTGGCACATCTCATACATACACACTAAATACTCCGCAGTAGAAAGAAGATGAAAGTGTCCTCTTTATGAAATTTCATTAGCCGCCTTTCTACCTTTGTTAATTTTTTCAAATTTCTTTCTGATACACTGAATTTCACGAAACCTTTTTTTTTCAGATTTATCGTAGGAAGAAACGTGAGCACCAATTGTGTGACAAATGGTTTCTTTCCCACCACGCTATTTCGTAACGTTTACAAAAGAGCAGTGTAACCTGAGTGGTGCAGCTTTCACCCTCTCCCCTTTATTTCCTCCGTCCAGCCTTTACGAGTATTGAAAGTTTCATATACACCTTAACGAAGAAGAGAAGGTATCACTTTAAATGAAGCGTTTACATTACCATTATAGTCTTCTTTTATCACTTAGAATCGACCGACAAAACTGAGCACACATACGCGCACAAAGTGAAGCTTAAAGAAAACGCATTGACGAGACCATTAATCTTCGCTGGAACCAACATTTACCCAAGAAACTGTTGTTCAAAGGCGCCTCTCAGCATTGAGTTTTTCAAGCGGAAGTGTTTGATATAAGCGGCTGCGAAATAGTCGTTAACGTCAGTGTTAGGCTATCACCCCTGCAGCCGGCCATCGATCACACACACTTCAGCAAAGGGTGATCATAACGGCGAAGTATCGGTAATAGCGGACGAGAGGACTGTTGTGGTGAGATTATAAACTACGTGCTAGCTTTTCGTAACAATAGACTTCCGGGAAGCGTTGTTCCAGATATAGCGCTCCGGGTTTGTTTCGCGAGCACGTTATCGTGCAAATAAACAGAAAGAAAGAGAGAGGAACATGTTTCCTCGGGGTGGGCGGCCCTGCTAGCAGAACCATTCAAAATGCGGTTCATTAATTAACTATCAACTGCAGTAAAGACGTGCCACTACAGAATCACGAGCTTGTCCGAAAACTACGCTGAAGAGCTGGCGCATGTCCCGGTTCGGCCTAATTTAGGCAAGTGCAGTTCGCACAATCTGTTGTCAAGAACAATGCTGCGGTTGATTGTTTTGTTCGTTTTGCGGATGTACACAGCGATATATTTACTGCAGTCATCTACACGTCTACACGACGAAAAAGTCATTAGCAACGTGCCAGGACGAAAAACGTGATTAGACGCGGGACACGATCCGGGGCAACTGTAGCTTCAGATGAATAATTCAAGTTTCTAAAATATGCGCCCATGAAGAGCATACTACACAATCAGGAATGTAAATCTTGTGCATGTTTTTTCACGTCAACGAAGCTAAGTTGCAGTAGGCACGTTTAACATTGGACTAATGCAAGGCGGGAAGGATGGTTTAAAAACAAATTGAGAGAGGGCGAAAACAGGAAACATTTGCGAGAATTTCGTCGGTGAATGTTCCTTAGAAGTAGACGATTAGCCGCTTTTCATTTACACCAAGTAAATTCTTTATGTTCGAATTTTAACATTTGTTATATACAGTAAGCTACCTCGGCCGGGACACCTTGCACTCCTATCCTTGCCAAAGTTTGACACCGCTCTTTCCATTACAGGTCTCACCGATAGATCTCGGGTGAGCATTGTAGCGCAATCAAAAAGAAATGGCAGAGCGAACTGCGAATGTTCATTTCAGGTAGACTGGCTCGGAGACGCTAATGAAGCAGTTCGAATGAAATAAGCGAAAAGAAAGGGTCTAGTACTTAGCAGTCGCAACATTGAGTCAGAAGTGAGATCTCAAAGGACGTTTCCTACTCAACGGCTCTTTTTTTTTTATTTCCCTACATCTTTGGCTTGCTTTCAAAGAGCTGGCAAGAAAAACAGGTTTCCAATACATGCCCAAACGGTTACGGTAAGCCTCGGTGCAAAAGTATGGGTATGATCAGTAACCGACGGTATCTCTCCCTTTTTACACAAAGTTGACAGCTGCTCCCAAGCAAATATAACAAGAAATCAATGCAATTACTATGTTATCGTCGTGTTGTCTAATCTATACGAACAACAAAGACACGGTTGCTTTACTTCATTCCTACCAATTGTTTTCCTACGCATCACTAAGTTCAACTATTCCATAAAAGATGATCGGGATGTACTTGTGATAAAAGTGTTCAATTGAAAAGCGAAAGAGGAACTGGGAATGGATTCTAGAACTTTATCTTTTCTTGTTTGCGGGATATTTAAGCCTTGACTTTTCATGAAAACGTTGAATCCCTATGATACTGCTCACATTAGTTGGTTACCTCGTACGATACAACAGGTAATCCATTCAGGCACGAGGAACATTAGCGTCAGTGGCGAAAGGAAAGACGACGTCTTACCGTAGTCGTGCCATATTTTCGTAGTGCGGATCCCGTACTTCAAAACTCCATGCTACTTCTGCGATGAGCGACAGTAAGCGAGCAGCCGCTATAAAGGCACTCCCACACCTGCGGCATTGTAGGTATATTCATCTGGTGTTCAGCGAAAGACCAAAGGCCCGTGCTCCCGGAGTCACTTCAAGAACCGCGCAATTCGGACGAACCGAACTCGACCGAGCGTCCACGCCAAGCACACACAAACAGTGCTCCCTCTGGCTTTCCGAGAAGTCACGTGAGAAGACGGCAAGCGGTGCTTCAGCTCCACTATGTAGGTGAGGAGGAAATCAAGGTGTGTGTACGTGTGTGCGTGTGTGTGGAAGGGGCTCGTCTATTCCGAGCAGGCAAGCAGGGGCTTAGACGAGGCGCAAAGAACCCCCAGAGACCCGGTGACACGAAAAGTCGCGCCCCCCCCCGTTCCTCCTCCCCCCCTTTCTTTCTAATTTCCTCCAACCTTCCTGTTCCTCTGCCCGCCTCATCGCTTTTTCAGCGCTGCTGCCAGCGCGACAAACGAAGAAAAGAAAGGCACGTTGATGGCGACAGTGCAGGTTAGACGTTCTGCTTTGTGGTAGAAGCGCGAACGCAGCGAGGAAGGAAAAAAATGGGATGCGGACCCGAATATTGTCTGTAGAGGGACGTTTACCTCGTTATGCTATTTCTTTCTGACTTAGCCTAATTTCGAAGCAGATTCAAGGTGGGACTAATGATCAGTAAAACCGAAGCCACAAGAAAGCACGAGGAGGTTTTACCTCTATGTTTGGCTACTCGCCGCAGTGTTCTAGCGGTTATGGCACTTCGACTGCGGATTCAAAAGTTGAGAGATGGAATCCTGGAGCGGCGGCCACATATTGATGAATGCCAAGTGCTAAAAGCCGGTGTGGTTAGATTTGCGTGCACGTTAATGCACTCTAGGTGGTAAAACCCTCCGCTACGATGTCTCTCAATAATATAGTGCTTTCGGAACGTAGACCTCATGCAGTTGTTATTTTTATTGCATATCCCTGGCCTTCCATGTACTGTGGGCGATGGAAAGTTTCAGAAGTTAGCCTGATGCTCATATAGCATGCCGAGATCAATAAGTCGGTGAGTCGATTGCAATTGCAATCTGACCCAGTGGAATCATGATGGAAGAGCGCAGTCTCCGCGACACAATCAACAAGTAACAAGGATTATTTCACCGCCATAGAATAATCGCAGACAAAAACATTCGTTGATATCGAAAACAATTCGATTTCTATAATGTACATTATCACTGTGTCTGTATACTGTGGCGCTCATTGATAAATACTAACCAACCTAAGTATCCATCGTATTTAACCAACCTAGAGAGCATGTTCTGTAATTTCTGTTGTAATTGCCTGAGATCAGAATGAATGTACTTTATATTTTTGGTTCTCTCAACTCTGGACTCGGACTCGGTCCTCGAGGCACAGTGCGCGTGCACTAGCGAAACAGAAGGGCAGACATTTAGGTATTCGCTTTCATGGAGGCTTTGGGGACAGCGACTAGCCAGTCCTTGAAATCTGCATCAATTTCAAAGGGCGTGACATTGTTGTTACAGTAACTGTTGTAGGCTCTCCTGAGAAACCACGGAAGTAACGTAACTACAAAGAAAACTTTACCAGATAACCAACTTTTGAAGTGCACAGGCGGGGTGAGTCATATGTACATTGCATCACAGCTTTATCCGATTGACCCGGTTTTCCAGGCTATTGAGCAATCGCTACAGCACACTCGACCAACCGGCTCGTCTCTCAGCTTGCTCTCTTTCTGTCTCGCCAAGAGAAGATCGAGGAAGAAAAAAAAATCTGCATGAGACGCGGGCGTCTGTCGGGAGGCCATAATAAAGGGAAATGTGGGGCTGTGCCGAATAACGCATAACCACGATCACGCTCGACATCCATCGTTGCCTACTCGAGCTCGACACATACGACGGCGGCGGGACGGCGCATGTAATCGAAGCAGTGAAACTTAGCGCGTGCGTACACGTATACTGCGCGCCGATACACCGGAAATGTCTAATGCAGATGATCCTTTTTGACGACCATCTCCATCACCGTCTTCACAAGTCGCCTGCGTTAGACGTGTTATACACGGTAGAAGGAACAAAAAAATAACAGAGCAGAGATTCGGCTGGTTGATAAAGTCTCACCACCACCATCCGGCCGGTTCTCTTCGGACTCTGCAATCTGTAGCCCTATAGCGCCATGAAGCACCATAAGTCGTGCCGTTGTTTTTTCGTTTGAAGTAAATTTGTTCTTTACCTTTACACCATATTAACTACACTGAAGTTATAAGGGTACAAATAATGTTCCCGATACTTCCCTTGCCTTGATTGTTTATTATTTCTTTCGTTAGGTTGCATCTTGCATCTAACAGAGAAAACGAGGTCTTGATTCATTCTGCTTTTCTCGTTCAAAAATAAATAAATAAATAAGTAAATAAATCAAGAGAGGAGAAAAGACACACGCATAACATCGCAAATGTCTTTGTCTGAGGCCGTAAATGTTTCCCATTTTACTTAGCGTTGAGAGTTGAGAGGTTTCATGCTTTTTTTTTTTTAACTTGTCTAAGCCCACATTACCATCGTTCTTCAGTGAGTATGTTTCACATTGAAGAGGACAAGTAGACTGAGGACGAGGGAACAAGATGTTGGGACAGGACATAGATACAGGGGGAAACTATGTTTATGTGAACACCCATTGCCAAACCTATGTGTGTGCGCATGATAACCTTTAATCTTGAAGTCAGTTCTGCGATAGAGCTCGTTAGCGAGACAAGTCACCGGCGCTGTTCAGATTACGTAAATGCAGTTCACGATAGCCTTCCAGGAAGTGCGCCCCCTGTTGCCAAGTTGTGACAATCGGAAGGCAGCGCCGCAATTGAGCAGGTGACTAACAGGGAATCTGGATGGTGGTATGCGACTGCACTGTTACGTATGACTCCTTCAGAAAACGACCAGGCGATGATCACCGTCAAGCTCACCTTGGGATCTGGACGCCACAAGATCAATTTGAAATACTAAGCTTACGCATTATAAGCACGGATCAGAGGTATAGCAGTAATTCATGGCAAATGAGATGGATTTTTTTTTTTTTAGATTTTGCTCACCCAATCGTCTTCAGCCACTGTGCTGCTCCTTGGTCACATTCTGTTTTATGTAGGTTTGCTATTTAAATTAGGCACCAGCGGGATATTCTTCTAGGCATCGTATATACGCAGTTTCTTCATGTAGCAATCTTCATTTTTATCAGCTGACTGTAATCATATGCGCCAGAGGGTGCTGCGTCTGCCTTATGGAAACGATTGGTTACTGCCCCCCGTCCCACATGACTCTGCCCCCCGTCCCACATGCCCACTCCAATTTCTGAAAAATTAAGCCTGTTACTCCTCAGTTAATGAAAGAACTCGCTGCCCATCGGGTAATCGCTACAGTCGTAACATTTAGCGTCATGGGTTTGACGGCGACACAATTATGGCTAAATATTACCTAGTATTTTTAATAAAACCAATCAATCCAGCCAGCCAGCCAACCACAGCATGTGCTCGCTAAACAACTTCACGCGTCCGAAATTACGTCAGTTCTGCTCCAGTTGTACTTATTTACGTAAGCCCCAAGCAGCACCTACGCTATAACTTTCAACGACGTGATTGCTCCGCAGGAGCTGGTTCTGTTTCTCGCCTTTTTCATGACTTACCACTACTGTGGACCATGTCTCTTATTCGGCCTCCATGGTGATTGTTTACTGATTTCAGCTGAAATACCAGAGCTTGCCTTAATATCTACCGCTACCTCTCACGCGTAACGTTACATGCATAACTTCCTTTTTCACCACTATTTTTTTTTTCTTTTATGGTACGCACCGCTGTTATAACTATGGAGGCGAAGGACCTACGAAATAATGAAATGCAGCCCGCGTAGCACTTCATTTTCTGCATATGGCCAATACAAATGAATCCCACCTTCAGGTAAAAAACAAAAAAAGAGACACACTTTATATAGCTTTCGCAACAAGAAAACGAAAATAGCTCCCATTGTAGCAGCGCAGCACAAAAGGGAGAAGTCTACGACACGCTCGAATTTAGAGGTAAGGTTGTGAATATAAAAGAGACCTTCAATCAATGGCTTGGAAGTTCCGGCAGTGTATTTACATATAACCCTGGACGTTAAATTAGGATGGTGGCGCACGGAGCTCCAGGTTACTGTAGAGCTATTAACGCGACTTCAATGCTATCATCAATGTTGAGGCAATAATACCGTAGCCTTCGAATAGGCACAAAGTATTGTACAGTTACCAAACTTCCAGAGTGCTTCGAACACCGCCAACCTGGCTCATTAAAAATATGGCTGCATGGTAGCTAAAACCTACTAGTAACCATGTATCCTATCATCCCCATATATTTCTTTGCAATTTTTGCCCCCTCCACCCCCTTTTTCTCATTGCTATTAGTGAACGGCGATATCATGGTCTACCAAATTTTCTCGTATGTTAGAAGCACCGGTCAGCACTCTTCAATGATGCCTAGAGCTAGTCTATGATGTTGGATGAATGATGGCACCTACTGGCAATTCTTTGCACACGCACATAGAGCACCCTACTGTGTTGGCGGCAACATCGTCTTTCACTCCATCGCCATGCAGACAATGAGCTATTGGTCTCCGTGCGACAGAGGCAACAACCCGAATCGGCTCTACTTTTATTTTTTATGTCTATTTTGACGGGCTGCAGTCAAAGCGGCATACCACTTTGCATTTTAAATGATGAACCTTGTTACATATGGTGCCCTTCCGGAATAAAGTACGCCGTCTTCCCGACACCCAGAGAAAGAAAATAATAATAATAATAAAAAGAAAGAACTCGCGAGCTCACAACATTCAGACCTCCCTCCCTCCCTCCCTCCCTCCCTCCCTCCCTGGAATTTCTCTATTATATCGCGAGCGCGCCGCAATCGTGTAAACCTTGCTTTTCTGGGCACCGCACCATCCTTACGCAAAAAAAAAAAAAAAAAAAAAAAACTCCCGTTTTCCGGTTGTTACAGTTTATACTTTCCAAGCGGAAGTTAGAGAAACGAGGGAGTTGTACGAACATATGCAACAACCTCCGTAATGATGCATAAGAGCTGTTCCCTATGTAGCCACCCCCAGACATATAGGTCCGCATCGGAAGACGTCGCAGATTCGAGGAATTGCTACTGCAATATCAAGGCAGACGCTTCAGCGACATTACGCCGCGTACCGCAGTATAATCGGAGTTGACGTGCAAAAGCGGTCGAGCCGTTTTAGTGACAACCGCATATGGCAGGTAGTACTGGTTAGCACAAGCGCAACTGCAGAGGACGCGGGAGTCACATGTCAGTGTGTTAGCCATTCCGACGAGAAACGTCTATATGCCTTCGTGACTTCAACTGGTGTCCGAAGCTGACGCAATAATGTTGCACTGAAGTGGGTATTTAGTCATGGCAATCGCAACTGAAAAAAAAAGCATCGATTTTTCACTCAAGCGATAGTCAATAAATATTGGGGGACATATAATAAACTCGTGCGTTGAAGTTGATATCATAATAACCGCCTCAACTAGGTTCGTATTATAGCTCCGTCGCACTCATTTGTTTCCGCCGTTCCGTTTTCGACACCGAGATGTTTATAGTATAGGCTGAGTAAGGAATACAACGCTTTGCGGTTATAGCGGAGTATACCATGACACCCACCTCTCGAACCATATGACACACAATTTATCTCTTGAAAATCGTGCAGACAGTTCATGATGAAATCGTGGTCACTGACCACAGCAAGGTGAAAAACAAAAACAATACGAAGGTATATGCGTGCTTGTTCACCTTGTCTTTGTCGTCAGGTTACACGCGTCCCGTTCCCAAATTAATCGCAGGTCTCTGTGCATTGTGACAACCTGACCAAACGACAATTTTCCACAATTAAGTGGAATCTCGGCGCTCACCGGATAAATAAATGACCAGTACTGGCACTCTGCTTAGCGTTTCTCTGCAATAAAGGTAATATTGCTTGTGTAGGGACCAGAAGAAAGTGCCTTTCGCAAGGAGCGTGCGCCACCAATAATATAGTCGAAATTTGCATACAACAGCGGCGACAAAATTTTGTTCATCACTGCAATGTTAAACGAACGCTTATTACCTACGACGCCATTTAGATTACAGTTTCAGAGCCAGTGCACCTGCCGCAATCATAAGTTGCGCAAAAAAAATGAGTTTATGTAACGTAAGTGTTTCTTAATCAAGCTCACGCCGTTCATGAGAACATCAGCTTGTATTCGGTGACAATTCGACTTTTCTGTAGTCCTAATGTTCTGCTTCACCAGCAGCTATCAATTGACGTTTAACACTTCTGCAACAAGTTGTAAAATACGAGCGTTACCAGCTAGGCTGGCAGCACCAAAATGTTTTTTTTTTTCAAATAGTCAAGAAAGGAAGAGTTAAGAAGATGGGTATCTTGTTCGTTTAGAGAGAAATTCCAAACAAAGACGCCAGCGCAGACATAGATGCGTTTCCAAGCTCTACTATAAAAGTTCTTCATCGATCACGTGCATATAGCCTGCCATAGCAAAAGGAGCAGAAACCAATTACAAATGAAGAAAGAAAAAAAAACAGCAACAGCTAAAAACAGGAAAAAAAACGTCTTCGATGATCGCACTGTTTGTCCAGACACTTACATTATTTGAATAGCGTCGGTTTTTCGGAGAAGGCCGGCGTAACGGGGGAAAACGTCAGCTGTTGTGGACTGCTGAAAAGTGATCGGCGAACGATGCTGTTTTCCGTTTTCAGGAAGAAAAAAAGAAAGTCTGAAGCTGCTTTTTTATTTGTGTTTGAGTGTGATGTTATCGTTTCCGCGAGCCCGCATAGCGCGTTAGTAACACGAGAATGCTTTATGTGTGACTATGCCAGACGCAGTATGGACCCGAAGGAAGATATCCAACATCACAAGCGGACTGACGCGAAAGACCTCTTTTCCCTAAGAAGTGTCGCGCATGTAACATTGCTTTTGCCAACAAGGATTCACATTTCTGCGTGCTCACTTTCTCTCCCCCTCCGTTCACCTCTCCTTTCCCACAAAAAGGCGCGCTGACTTTCTCTGCCTGTTCTGTTTTTCTTCTCTTTTCTTTCCTTTACCCTACTTTACCATCTCCTTAGTGCAGGGTAGCAAAGTGGATGCTACAAGTCCGGATGACCTCCCTGCACAGCGAACTGCGTATCTATCTATCTATCTATCTATCTATCTATCTATCTATCTATCTATCTATCTATCTATCTATCTATCTATCTATCTATCTATCTATCTATCTATCTATCCGCTTATGTTTGGGTGCTCTCGTGTTCACCCCCTTCACTTGGCGTCAACCAAATTTAGCATAGGAGAGTAGGATAGTTTGACGATTATGACAGCTGGTCCAGACATGAATAATGTCCCCATCCCGTCGCGTACGTCGTCAAACACTTCCCGCCAGACAGTGCCACATACCCACGGGCAGGTATGTGCCGCTGGTATGCGGGTATGTGCCACCGGTGATTGACACTTAGTATCTACCCAGGAACGACGATAACACACATGGGAAATTTTAACGCACGAGCGTTAAGAAATACCCGGCATCTGTAGCATCGACTCGACAAATGCAAATAATAAATGCCAGGGTCCCAGCTGGAATTGAGCGCAAGCATTCTGCGCGGCAATGAAGCATTTTACCACAGAGCTACGCCATATCTCGGGACTACTTTTGAAATAGACGCTAATCTTCGTGAAACGTCAGAAGTGGTTGCAGCGCTGCAAGCCTACCCAATTTTATAAACATTACGTGTGCAGTCCTTTGATACAGCCGTTATATCGGGTTCACGTCAACTCTGGTTAGTTGCCATGCGTTGAAGTTGATTTAAGTAGCAGTGTCCAGGGCCAGTATCCTCGCGAGCATCAGCGCTTCATATTAGCTTCTGGTGTTGCTAATACGCATGTTTCAGTTGGCATTGTTGCGCAAGTGCAAACAATTGGTTATACAAACATCTGCAACGCTCCAACATATATCTGTGCGTGCAACATTTATACATATGTTTAGCGTCATTTCGTGTCGCTCAATTAAAAAAACAACTGCAAAACTGTCTCTTTCCCTCCATATGCTTCGCATAACGTCGATTCTCAGGTATGTGGAATCTCCCGAATGTTTTTTTTCTTCCTTCTTCATTCTCGTCAAATGCATCAGTACGCGCATCATAGCCAGTATTTTACTGCGGAGTAACAGATAACATCAAATGATCGATACAAGAAAAGGTAACGTTGCTCAGCGGATTCGACATAATGCGAAGCATCCAGCAAGGAGCAAATCCTGCCGTACATGACATGCATGTCACGATTTCCACGTCAAGACCTGTCCTTCATGGTCGTCATGTCCCGTCGCGCCATACTGGTTTTGGTATATATCAAGCTATAGCTAACTGTGCGCGAGCGTAACATGAGTATGGCACGTAAATCATGCTGTACGTGTATAACGCATGTCACGATTTCAATGTCAGCAACCGTATTTTGTATTCGTCATACAGCCACGCCACTTGCTACCAAATTTGGTGCAGGATAAGTTGGTGAAGCAGTCACGAGGGCGGCAAGTAATACGTGCTATCTTGAAATTGCATCTAAATATTCTCATTCACATTCGTATTCTGCGTAGAAATATATGTGGATGCATATTTACATGCTATTTCTAGACAGCGCATCTTCACATGCTCCCATTTCGTCGTGTGTCGATTTATGGCAAGCAAGCACATCTGAGTTGTTGTGCTGGAAATAAAAAAAATCGTCCAAGTACAGCACTCTTTCTGTCTTGTCAGATAGTTGGAACGGCGAAGCTTTTCTTAGCTGAGAATTTCGTGTGCGGAGGCCGTCGTAGATCGAAGATGGTGGGCGCCATTATACTCACGACTCCAACCACTTACCTCTACATTCACTACTACTTCCGCCACTCTTTTCACTTCATTTACTAACTTCATTCTACTGCTGCTTGCGACCATTGCGGCAGGAATGAAACGGTAGACGACGTTCTTTGTAGCTGCCCAGGTTACAGCGGGTAGAGACTGCCGCTAGCTGGTGTGTTGACACGCTTGACGACATATCTTCTATGGAACAGCTGACAATAATTGGCGGGGTTTAATGGAATAAAACCTTCATATGATAATGAGAGACGCCGCAGTGGAGGGCTCTAGAGATTTCGACCACCTGGGGTTCTTGCACCTAAACTACGCACACGGGCCTCAAGCATTTTGGCTTCCATCGAAAATGCGGCCGCCACGGCGAGGATTCGGTCTCGCGACCTGCGGGTCAGCAGCCGAGCACATTAACCACTAGACCACTGTGGCGAATATCGGAACAGTCTGTGCTCGAATACCGTCATGGGCTGTCTTCCCACCGATATTCAATCAAGACCTTAAGAAAGTCTTTTTTTTTCGTAGCAGTGGCCCATTGAATAGGCTATTCTGCTGTCGCTCCACACTTTCCTCACGTACAAGTTTTTTTTTTCTGTGTGCGTCTACTCCTCTCTCTACTTCCCATCTTTCTTTCCTTTACCCTGCTTTACCATCCGTTTAGTGCAGGGTAGCAAAGTGGATGCTACAAGCCCGAATGACCTCCCTATAATTCTTGCATTTTATTCTCTCCACGTATTCTCATTCAACTTCATTGAATTGAAATACCACTCCATTCAATCGGTTAAATGATTGGCGAAGCGAAGAATTCTTTGTAAGCCAACAGCTTCGCTATTCCATCATTGTCCGCTACGAGCAGCCGGTTCAGTATTTATTTCACTGAGCCCCCATACTTTGCTACGAGGGAATATGTCTTCAATTGCCAACATCTAGAAGGCAGGGCGCCCTTTTTTTTTCTTCTTTCGAAAGGTACAGGAGCAGAGGTCGTCCAGGAGCTCACGCACTTACTAACAACACAACGTTCGCAGATCTCCATAGCAGCCACACTCGAACAAGAGTTGCGTGCACCGTTTAGTGAATACCGCTTTCGCGAAGTCCCCAGTCTGCACGCCAAACCACTGTACTACAGTGGGAACGGGCCTTACTCATTCTTGATGACTCCATAATCGACTTCGCGTCACGTGCGTATACAATAGCGGCCGGCTCTGGATCACACGATCTCCTACAATGAAGTTGCTATCTATTCGCACGCCACTTTGTTCGCTAAGCACGGGCGCACGGTTATGTCCCTCAAGTAAACGTACGCTACTGCACTGAGTCACCTATCGTTAACGAGGGCGACAACACGAAAGCGACCCTCAAACCAAGCGAATAAATAAAGACCACCCACTCGAGTGCCTTTGTTTGTCCGTACTCCATCTCTGCCCGTCTCGTTGCCACGCACTTGCCACTCCATCCCCAAGCACGCTCACTCCAGTGGCTCCTACGCCACCGGCCTCGCGTACAGCAGCGGTCTTCGGAAGTCACCGCGTTCGCGAGAGTAAACTAATTACGCCATAATTACTCTTTTCCCGGCGGACGAGCACGAAAGGTAGCAGAATGCTATGGAGGCTGTGCGCAGGCTCCTGTCTTTTGTTTTGGGCAGCCGGAACTCTCTCCCTGTTGCTCCACTACGCTTCTTCCTTCCCGGTTCCGTGAACAGTCCAGTTAGCGTCAGTGGGTGTAAACTACGCTGCGATTGACCATGCGGACACGTTGCCCAACCCGCATTCCGGAACGTTGCTGCTACTCTTCCAAGACCCCCCCCCCCCCCCCTTCCTGCTCACTCCATACCTCGTTGTTGCGCGACCTTTTGGAAGATCACGTGGTTGCACGAAAGGAGCTTCGTTTCTGTTGTCCGTTTATGCGCCGTTGACACTCATTCCAGGAACTGGAACAAGCGGAGGCCATCTTTTGCAACGTGGAAGACCTCTGACGTTTAGCGATCTCTTTAGGCGAATTGCGTTTGCGTCGTCGGGTGATTACGAGACGCGTAGGTTATCGTGCACTTGACGTATTTGCTTTTTTTTTGCGAGCCCCCGCGCTCTTCAATGAGCACGCGGCAGAGCCAGCGCTCTAGACGTAACTGTTGGAACGTTCACGACAAAGCGTGCACGTCGGGACTGCGTGGAACGAAGCTTGCCGCGATAATGTTAGAGGCTCCACCGAGCGGTCCTGCACAACCTCTCTCGTATTCCGCGAGATAACGGCGTTGCACGTTCCATTTTCTTTATTGCAGCAGAGTGCACACGCGACTACGGCGTTAATTAACGAAACCAGCGACGCAGACGATTTGAAGCAGCGACAAAAACAATGCTCGGTTAATAGAAGAGAGCTCGTCGTAGTAGACATGGTGCAATCACTACTAGGCGTGCTTTCCTATATTTATATGTCGGGAATGTCAACTAGTTACGCGAATAATTTTTAAATGACTATGAGCGTATCTATCTATCTATCTATCTATCTATCTATCTATCTATCTATCTATCTATCTATCTATCTATCTATCCGCTTACGTTTGGGTGCTCTCGTGGTCACCCCCTTGACTTGGCGTGAACAAAAATTAGCATGGGAGGGTAAGATGGTTTGACAAATATAACGCGCTGGTCAAGACATGAATATTGTCACAATCCCGTCACGTACGTCGTCAAACACTTCCCGCCAGACAGTGCCACATACCCACGGGCAGGTAGGGGATGCTGGTATGCGGGTATGTGCCACATATGATCGACACTTAGTATCTACCCAGGAACGACGAGAACACACATGGGCAATCATAACGCGCGAGCGTTAAGAAATACCCGACATCGGTAGTGTCGACCAGACGAATGCAAGGAATCAAAGTCGGGGTCCCAGATGCAATTGAACCAAAGCATTCTGCGTGGCAATGAAGCACTTTACCACAGAGCTACGCCAGGTCTCGAAACTACTTTTCAAATAGACGCTAATCTTCGTGAAACGTCAATAGCGGTTGCAGTGCTGCCTAACCAGTTTTTTTTTAAGTATTACATATGTACTCTTTTGATACAGCCGTCGTGTTCGGTTAACGTCAATTTTGGTTAGTTGCCATGCGCTGAAGTTCATTTATGTCGCAGTGTCTAGGGCCAGCATCCTCACGAGCATCAGCGCTTCATATCAGCTTCTGGTGTTGCTAATACGCATGATCGATTGATATATGGGATTTATAGTCCCAAAACCACCATATATGATTATGAGAGACGCCGTAGTGCAGGGCTCCGGAAATTTCTACCACCTGGGGTTCTTTAACGTGCAACCAAATCTTTGCACACAGGTCTGCAACATTTCCGCCTCCATCGGAAATGCAGCCGCCGCAGCCGGCATTCGATCCCGCGACCTTCGGGTCAGCAGCCGAGTACCTTAGCCACTAGACCACCACGGCGGGGCTAATACGTATGTTCCAGTCGGCATAGTTGCGCAAGTGCAAACAACTGGTTATATAAACATCTGCAACTCTTCAACATATCTCTGTGCGTGCAACATTGTACATGTATTAGCGTCATTTTATGACGCGTCGCTCAATGAAAAAAAATGCAACACGGTCACCTTCCCTTCGCATGCTTCGCATAACGTCGATTCTCAGGTATGTGGGATCTGCCGTTTTTTTTTTTTCATATTGATAGAGCGTGGTATAGTGAATGGGCTCGGCGCTTCTTTATCATCGCGTACACCGGCTTGGCATAATTAATCGCACTTGCCCAAAGCAGTGTCATTGTGAGCCGTGTCCGGCTATATTCTTATTCTGGTTGAGATCCGATACAACGGCGCATGACTGATTGATTAAAGTGCACACTAGCATTCGTTTTGTGCACACCCAGCGCTAATGTTATGCGAAGAAAGGTTCACACTTGCGCTTCTGTTCCTGCCGTTGCGGTTCGATAGGCCCAATACACCTAAACGACCGCTAGAGGGCAACCTTTTAAAGAACGGCATCGACTCGCCTGTGAACGGGAAGCGCCCTGCACGAAAAAAAAAAAAAAAAAAAAACAAGCTGCTGTGTCAGCCCCATCCACAGTATATTCGCTGCCACTCGCTACGAACGTCGAATCGACAGAGACCCCAGGGCACAAATTGTATAAACCCGGGTGGTGCCACGATATGGCGTCGTGATCTTCTACGCTGTACACGGTCATTGAACTTGCCCGTGATTTGCGTTGGTTGGTGGGCGGCGAAGCGGCGATCGAGTCCTGCGTGAGGAACGTAAACGTGAGACTCAATACGGCGAGCTACTGGGCGAACCCCGGAGGTTTTGCGGGGTCATCGGCCGTTGACCGCGGCTCTGCCGGAGACGCCAATGGGCTCAGACTGCCGGCTCGCCTTTGTTTTTATTGAGTGAACCCTAACCAAAGTCGCCGAAAACGCGACCTGTCAATTAGGCGTTTTCGCTGACCTCCCCTCTATTGGGAGCATTAGGCAGGCGGTGCCCTCGATGCCGGCTATATTGAGACTTTTACTAGCAACGAGAGCGTGGTCAACGTGTTTTTGGCGACCAGCACTCGGCAGCCGTACGTAGGCGACACTTAGGGCTGGCTCGAAACGCAAGACTAAGTGATTACCTGATACACTTTGTCAACAGGGTAATTCAGCCCTGTAATAGCCTATGTAACGTCAGCTAGGGAAAATTTTACATCTCTAAGTTAACATGTAAGTATAAGGCACTGATCAAAAGTGAAATTCTGACACACTGGAGTGTCTCTTTAGATGCTAACAATAAATAAAAAAATTACTCATGAATTAGTTAGTGTACTAATCAATACGAGAGTGAAACGATACTTAATTCTTCTTGTGCAAGTACTACTGAATAACGACCTTTATTCTCCTGACTCCACTTACCCTTCCCCCCCCTTGAATAACTGTGGATGGGATAAGAGAGAAATAGAAAGAACGAGAGAGAGAAAGGAAGAAAAAAAAATAGTCGCAGAAACTGATATGAACATAAACAATATGTTCTTGAAAAACATTTATTTTTTTCACATACATAGATAAACTCGTAAAAACAATTTGTGAACTTTTTCATACGCTGACGCGCCGCATTGCCAAATCGGTGCACTCAGGAAAAAACAAGCAGGCAAAAAAAAAACCCGAGGAGTTTTTCCACGATCAATACAAGACCACCGTATAAGGTTGCAAAATGTTGCGCAAGCCGTCCCGGCAACATCGTTTTCACCAGCATCGAAGCAAGATGCTTTCCGACTGAACACATAATCATTGAGCTTACGAAATCAAAATGTCAATCAGTGATGGCGATGTTGCAGCCACGCGGGGGCGGAAAACGTGCCACCAACTCGGGAGACGGTGGCACGTTCCGTACTCTCGAGGAAATCACCCAATCCAGTGATCCTGTTACTGGGAGCACCCATGTACTCGGCCACAAAATACCACGCGCAGCCTCGAGCAGTGAGACGCCAAGTTAAGTAGTTGCAGTTGATTAATAGTTGCTTTCCAGTGTTTAATAATGTTCTAGTGTTTTGTCTATGTATTCTTTTCTTTAACATTGTTCGTCAGTGCCCGCTCCCCTCTGCAATGCTGTAAAGCCTGAGGGTGCAATAAATAAATAAATAAATAAATAAGTGTTAGACGACCAGGAACGCTCGACTCCCGTAGAACAACTTACGTAAGCATATTTCTCAGAACAGAAGAAATTAAAATCGCATTAAGATAAGTGTTAATTACAGACGAGCCTCGCGAACTTGCACTTTATTCGGTACTAGCAAATCAGCCCCGAATACCAGAACAAATGTCGAAGTTTCATAACATTTTGTTGCCCCGCCACGGTGGTCTAGTTAAGGGAATCGGCTGCTGACCCGTAGGTCGCGGGATCAACTCCCGGCTGTGGCGGCTGCATTTCCGATGGAGGCGTAAATGTTGTAGGCCCGTGTACTCAGATTTGGGTGCATGTTAAAGAACCCCAGGTGGTCGAAATTTCCGGAGCCCTCTACTACGGCGTCTCTCATAATCATATGGTGGTTTTGGGACGTTAAACCCCACAAATCAATCAATCAATCATAACATTTTGTTTGCTTTTTGTTCAGCGTTCACGAGGAGTATTTAAGAAGTTATTGTTTCGGTTATTAAAACAAACGGAAGGCTACCAGCGCCTAGCCGAAGTGTCACAAGCTCTTAAGCAAACCTTTAGGGGCAATGTTTTAGTCATGACTAATTGTTGTGGTTTGACGTGCCAAAAGCGCGATATGATAATGAGTCGCGCCGCAATGGCGCTCTCTCAAAATTTCGACCCACCTGCTCCAAGCACACGAGCCTCTGGTATTATCGCCTCCATCGAAAATGCAACCGCTGCGGCTGCAATCACCCTCCCCACCTTCGTTTGAGCGGCCAAGCACTGGCCGTTCCTACCTCAAGATTATTTGGCTAACCGGAAGGAAAGAGGAAGGAAGGAACAACAAGAGAGAAAGCAGGGAGGTTAACCAGCCACATGCCCGGTTTGCTACCCTACGCTGGGGAAAGAGAAGGGGGAGTGCACGAAAGTTAAAGGCATTCACAGGCCCGCAGTCCTCAAAAAGCGCAAGAGGGCGTTGACTACCCTTTGAGCCGATGAAAGACGAGGACGGTGCTCCAGCAGCATCTCTACAGAGAGTGGACGATCGTCCAATTTTCGCAACGCGTCAGAAAGTTTTTGTCTCTCAGAGGCAAATCGAGGACAACGGCATAGCAGATGGTCGATGTCTTCTACGGTGCCGCAGACGTCGTATTCCACACTGTCGGTCACTCCAATAAAGGTTCTATATGCATTTGTGAAGGCAAGCCCCAACCAAAGCAGACAAAGAAGCAAAGCTTCACGCCGACAAAGTCCGGATGGAGGTCAAAGTTCTATAGTTGGGTGTTTATTTGATGGAGTCTTGTATGTATTATGCGCGTGGTGTTCCATTGCAGCAGACACATACTATGTGGCAGGTGTCAAAGTTGCCTTGCAGCGACTGTCCTTGACAAAGGATTTGAAAACGTGTGCTCTTATCGGTGGGATGTGCGAGCCGCGTTGTTTGTGGAATCGTTGCCACTTATCAAACAATAAACAGGTAGCCAGTGGAAATTGACCTGGGGCCTGTTTCAATGACGCGATGAAGGAGCTTGACAGCCTCGTCGAGCCCCGCCGTGGTGGTCTAGTGGCTAAGGTACTCGGCTGCTGACCCGCAGGTCACGGGTTCAAATCCCGGCTGCGGCGGCTGCATTTCCGATGGAGGCGAAAATGTTGTAGGCCCGTGTGCTCAGATTTGGGGGCACGTTGAAGAACCCCGGGTGGTCGAAATTTTCGGAGCCCTCCACTACAGCGTCTCTCATAATCATATGGTGGTTTTGGGACGTTAAACCCCACATATCAATCGATCAAATCAACCTCGTTGAAGGAATACATGCTCAACAAGGCGGTTTCGAGACTGAAAACACAGCCAATTTACTCAGTCTCTGGGCGTGATGTACTCTAGAGCACCACGCAGAGCCGCACGTTCCGCCGCCGTAGACGTAGTGACATATGACAGCTTGATTCACAGGATTATTCCTCGAGCTGGTATCGATTACCTTCATATACACTGATGGTGCAACTACACCTGGTGGCTAAATGGAAGTCCCGTATTTGAAGCCGGGTATATGAGCGGTAACTTCTGATTACGTAATAAGCATGGGACAATCAGTGAGACCTATTTGTGACAAACCAAGTTATTCGCAATATTTTCTAGAGACCCCCGAAATGCAATCCACCAATCCTGTGTGTGGGCGGCTTCGTTTTCTCTATAAACTTTGGCTAGCTTTCATTTTCGCTCAAGTAAATTCGCAGCTCCCGTGACACGACCAGAAGTTCTTCAAGAACATCAGGCATCACAAAACCTTCGTTTCGCAGCAGGCGTTCATCAGAACTTCTTGAAGCTACCTTATGAATCTTGGCATAGAGTCCTACGGAGTTTCAACTCCCACAGCAAGAGAAAGAAAATCAAAAATAAAATAAAAAATGTTGTATCTATGCAATGGTTGCATTTCCGCTAGCGTCTATAAATTAGAAGGCTGAGAATAAGACTTGAAGTCCTATGCGCGCAATACGATCGTGATTCCACCTCGTTTACAAAGCTCCGTGTATCAACCACCGAATACTGTTGCAGTTCGCGCAGCTTACCTTAGACGACTGCAGGCAAAGCGGGAGCAACTACAAAAGACAAACAAGATGTCGAAGCCCCAAAAAATTCATAGCGATGCCAAACGTCGAAAAGGAGAGAAAACAGGGCCACGAATAAACAAACTTGCGAAACCATGGTTGCACTGGGCGCTGTGGGCACGCAAACACTGATGGAATATATTTTGTTTGCTTCTCCCATCGTTTTCTTTCGGGCACTCTGGTGCTTCTTGGGGCTGGAACGCGTCTACCCGAGCGATCGCCCTTGTCGTATGACTTGACACCGTTGACACGTCAAACTTTAGCAGTTCTCATCACTTCCTCATAAGCTCGTAGCAGTCATATTTACGCTTTATGTAGCTCGCATTATCAAGATCCGGTTGTCTGAGTTATCCAGTAATTTGACGTATGAACGCGTGTGCACCACCTCCATTCTAACTCCCTTTGCCTCTCTGCCTTAATTTTATTTACATGTACACAAAGGCACCCCTTCTACTTATGTCCATGTTTTGAGTGGCTGTGAAACGAATGGCAATGCCGGCTTTCTTGATGGTACTAGCAACCGTGAAAGCAATCAGCATGCCTTGCGTCTTTGAGAGTTGCGATAGATAGATATATACTATAACAGTCAGAATTAAGCTCGCGTTATCTTAAACGATTTTGACAGAAGCGCCAACCACGCAGGCAACTTCCGGGGAAAGAAGAAAAAACTAAAACGCGAAAAGAAAGAGCATGCGTGGTCTAGAACGCACTTGTTATTCTTTGTCATCAGCGCCATCGTCATCGTCTGGCTACAGAGAGGGGGGGGGGACAAGCCTAGACGACAAGGATATTCACTCCTAAAAGATGAAATGAACATCTAGAACAAAGAACCAGTGGGCGGCAGCAACACCTCTAAGCTGCCAAATACCTTAACGAACAACATCGCTCAACTTAGGCTGCTCCCCAATCCCATCATCATCCTCTAAACCCAGGTGGAAATTAAAACTTTTCTTCTTTGGATGGCCCAAACATAGTTCCGTGGCAAAAAGAAAGAAACCCGAGAAAAATGAATTGTGGTCAGACGTTGCTAAGGCGTTGCGAATGAAGCAATTGCTTCGTTGCCTCGCATAATCAAAAGCGCAATATCCTACACGAGGACGGTTCCCAAAAGGCGGAACACTATACCGCAACAAGTAGAATCGAGAAGAAGTGCACCGCAGTTCTGGCGAAGGCAAGAACTGGAAAAAACGAAGCAACACGTTCGCCGGTCTTGGCGAACTTATGACAGATCGCTGCCGAGTGGAGGAACTCCCGGTGGAGTACTTCTCCAAGCCGGAAGCCAAACGAGCTCCCGACGAACCACGCTTTTGCTCACGGCTTCGTACTGCATTTCGCTCGTTTATATTGCGTGCTTCGCTTCCTAGCTTTGCGTCTGTCGAAGCCCTCACGCAAACGTGGCCCGTGGAGAGATGAAAGGAAGAAGACAAACGCCCTGCTTCTCGATGGTGATAATAAGAACAACAATGACCGCATGCAAGCGTTGCCGGGAGCGTTTGAGCGAACGGAACGGCGAAAGATCGTTCTTCGTGTAGCCTAAGGCAATGAGGCGATCGCGGTTGCCGCCGGCCCGCGCCTGCCGACAGAAAAGGTCAATATTTGGCCTTTGTTTTTTTTTACATCTTTCATTTTTCGGTCGGATGCCCGGGCAAACATTTAATCTTCGGCCTCGGCCCGTTGAGGTATCCCTCCAGGGGGTCTGGGCGCGCGCGCTGACCCACTTTCTAAAAATAAGGAATATACCGCGAAAAAAATAACACGACAAAAGCTTGCGCGTTTAGCGGAATGGCGCAGCCGAGCGTGCGCGCTTATGTACACAGATACATCAGACCACGAACGGTATAAGGAGCCGACGTACATTCAGCGCACCACTGTAGACGAGAACATTTCGTCGTGGCTTCTTGGCCGTACCATCTGGCGGAGGAGGGGAGACTTGTTTGCTTTGATAGATAAAGACGTCGTCTGCGCTGTTAAGGATACAAAGAGACCTACTTACTTCGAAGGGAGGATAAGCATTGTTGAAAACTGCATGTCACAAGAGGCACTGATAACATTAATAGAACAGCGAGCGGAGGCGCTCACTAAAATGCCACATAGCGCGCTGTCACGTATACACTGCGGTTAAATCCGGTTTCCATTTCAAATGTTGCCATATGAGACGACATCACAGGATTTGATTGATATGTGAGGTTTAACGTCCCAAAGCCACCATACGATTACGAGAGACGCCGTAGTGGAGGATTCCGGAAATTTCGACCACCTGGGGTTCTTTAACGTGCACACAAATCTGAGCACACGCGCCTACAACATTTGCGCCTCCATCGGAAATGCAGCCGCCGCAGCCGGGATTCGAACCCACGACCTGCGGGTCAACAGACGAGTACCTTAGCCACTAGACCACTGCGGTGGGGCAACATCACAGGATTAACAGCGAATACGAGGAATATGATAATGAATGTAAATGTACTCGCACGTTAGTTCAGTAACGATACAATAACAATCTTTTATCCGAAGGAGGTGGTGATATAGACTCCCTTACCACTCATGTGAAGGTGATGATACGGGAATCGACTCACGCAAACTTGTCACGCAAGTATTTAGGCCGAATATTAAAAGATGGGCCGACAGTGACAGCTGAATTTAGAGTGCAAGGATTTCGCTGCGTTCTCTTATCGGCTTGTGGCACGCGGACACCGTGCCACGAGACAAATAACTTTCCCCGACGGGTGTGCATCTCTTTTATTTAATTACCGTGATGTTGTGTTACGCTTCGCCAAAACTTTTCTTAAACAAACCCATTCAGCCGATGGCAGTTGGTTTGTGGCGCAGCTTGAATGGCAGCCATAAGCCCCGATAAGAAAGGCGAATGGGAGCGATTCACGAGACGTGCACCTATATATAATGCTCTTGTTGTCACGTCGTCCCATTCATTCGCACCACGAGTACTCCCCTCGCATTGAATGAACGAAACCCGATAAGCGTAACCAAGATCCACGCACTATCGCTTTGGGTGAACGCACCACGAGTAGCGGGGCCGGGGTAAGGGGGGTGGCCAGCGACCGCTACGTAGTTCGGTGCTCTCTCGTTCCCTTCCGCAAACGCGAATCCCACGTGTCAAGTTCCCGCGAGAAAACGCAGCTGCAACCGCTGCGTTCTCTCGGTGGCACGCCAGCGCGTAAGCATTCGACGTTTAAGGACCGTATACTCTATACACACTAGGCTCCCGCGAAACCGCTGCTTACGAATTTTTCGTCACGAGCTGATACGTTCCCATAGCTCCTGCATCCTTTTCGGCTTAGTATACAGGTTCACTTGTTGGCATTTGTTTTAACAAAATTTCTTACTTCCACTCATCCTCCTCTTTTGCTTTCTTTTTTTCACTCGTCAATTGTTCAATTAGTAATCGTTTTTCGTTAGCTCTGCTGTAAAATATTATTATTATTATTATTATTATTATTATTATTATTATTATTATTATTATTATTATTATTATTATTATTATTATTATTATTATTATTATTATTGTACTTGCAGTAAAAATCCGACTACTTGCACTCTATACTATCTGAGAACCGCAGCGTGAAAGCTAAGAAAACACGGAGAAACTAACAACGAAGCACATAACAAAAGCATAGAAAGTGTTGTTCTAATCAGCGACTGCGCTGTCAATTTAATGTTTTGTTTGTACATCCTTTATTTAATTTGGAGCTGCTGTTCTCTCAAGATTGTGTATGAGTTCACCATTATACCGCCTGGGCAAGTATACATAATAATAATAATAATAATAATAATAATAATAATAATAATAATAATAATAATAATAATAATAATAATAATAATAATAATAATAATAATAATAATAATAATAATAATATGTGGGGTTTTACTTCCCAAAACCACGATAAGATTATGAAAGCCACCGTATAGTGAAGGGCTCCGGAAATTTGGCCGTCTGGTGTTCTTTCAGTGCACTGACATCGCACAGTACGCGGGCCTCGACCTTTTCGCCTCCATCGAAATGTGACCACCCGGCCGGGATCGAATCCGTGACCTTCGGGTCAGCACTGCCACAGTTACACCGCGACGGACGCCTAAGCAAAATTCACATTGCCGTAATATAATAATGCTTATATTTTTTTTAATGAACGTGGACCAAGTGCCATGCGACCTCCTTTTGTGCACTTCAGTAAGCACGCACGCTTCATACGAATATAAGTAAACTGTAACTGAAGCCGCATTGCAGCGGGTATCCGCATTGCAGCGGGTAACCAGCCGCATTGAAGCCGCATTGCAGCGAGTAACCAGCCGCATTGAAGCCGCATTGCAGCGGGTAACCAGGCGGTGGTAGCGGGTGCGACACCCGCGCGGTGAACGCCGTCGCGATGTCTCCGTCAGGACGTCGTCTTTAATGTCGTCCGTGCGTCGGCGGCTGTTGCGCCAACCTGCCGCGTTGGTATAAAGCCGCAGCGTGCGCATGGTACAAATAAAAAAAGGCGTGCACATCTCACGTTGGAAGCGATAAGCGAAAGGGAACGTCCCTGACCACCATGTTCTTTTATACTGGCGTAGCTTTCCCGCTGGTCTTGCCTCCTGATGCCTGTGGAGCGCGGTTCGGTAAAGGTCTCATGGCATTAACCCGCCACGATTCCATTCCTCGCGCACTCTTCCACCGGCTGCTGCTGCTGCAACGCCCACTGTTAAAACTGTTGCTGCCACCAGCGATGCGTCTGCTTCCGTAGCAGCTTTCACTTGCCTCTAATGGCACCCCTTCCTTTCTTTGGTGCTGCGCCACTCGTCCCCGTTTGAGGGAACGGGGAACAAAAACAACAACGACTCACAAAGCATCCGCTTACCTCCCGTTCCCTGAGCTAATGTTTATCCTGCACTCAACAGCTTCATGTTGTTGCTATAGTTATTTGTTTTAAGCAGAACTACCCTGTCTCCTCGGCGTCACCGGGTACTTGCTAGTCCGGCTCTATAATGCATGCGGCTGCCCAAGGACTTAGCTGCTTTTCTGATGGTGCGCTAGATCTTAAGTGACCAGTAGATTTACACTGAGGACGTCCCGTCCTTGCCGTACTGAATCCGTCATATCGTCTGTTACTTTCGGGGACGGCGGTTTGGCCAGTTTTGGCAACTCCAGAGTTCCGCTACACCAAACTGCCCTTCTGTTTTCCGAATTAGTTATCCGCCTGCCCGGTTGTGGAGGCGTTGTTTAAAAAAAGAAAAAGAAAAGAAAAGAAACGCAATGAGGCAAGCGGTAAAGAAAACTAAACGCGGCAGCAAAATCGGTCGTTCGTTTTTATAGCACTGAAGATGGAGCGAGACACTTTTCACACTCGTGTAAATGGACAGTTTTGACATGTTTTGGATGCAGAAAGCGTAACACGTAGAGAGTGCGGTTGTATTTTCCTACTGTCGTAATATTATAAATCCTCTTATGTACTAGAACCCTACGACCCACCACCCCTAGCCCGTTTTAAAAGACTTTTCAATGGGTTAGCTTAAGGCGAAAGCCGTAAAGCTTTCTTAAGGCAGCCTAAAAGGAGGCATCTTAAGGCCAAAGCCTTAGATGCATCGTCAAATGCAAAATTTGACAATCGGCCTCCCTCGTCAGCGGTGTCTCGCGTCCTGTGGCGTCGGCGAGGAGGGAGGAAAAAAAATGATTACTAGATGATGCGATCATATGACTTTTCAGATCGCCAAAATTTGTGACGTCATCATGAAAGTAATCATGACGTCACCGTTACGTCACGTGACGTAATGTCTCATGATGTCGGTATCACGTCGTAGTTCAGTCAAATGCGGTCCGATCAGTGAGGCAGTGCAAAACCAGATGAGGCGCCTTCAATCTTGGAGACCACGCAAAGCCCCGATAGATGCAAAAGCTTTCGGTGGTTGGCGGGGTAACATTAAAATACATCGGCTGAGTGGTCAAAGCAGTTGGATTTTGCACTGAAAACAAATTCTTCTGTATAGCAAGGCACCACTCGTTTCATGGCCCCACCTCCATGGTGGGTAGCACCAAGTTAAAATAATCAATCAATCAATCACTCAACGAAGCAGTCGTAAGTGATTGCGTAAAGGTCCCTGTGAGATTTTTGGTCTTCCTTTGTTCGAATAATAACGGTCTGCATTGCTGAAACGCTAGTACCTATTTGTCAAAGAGTTCGAAAAAAAAAAAGAAAAACTATTCCTTCAAATAAAGACGATTATTATTAAATGCCGATATGCACCGAGTGAGACCACACTGCTTTAGCAGAAGATGAAACGTACATGCCAGCAACAACATCTAGCACTCTACTTTTTGTAGAGGCCATTGCACAAGTAATTACTAAATTTAGAGGGAAAAGGATGAAGTAAAGGCACGAAAGCTTGATAGGACAAAAAGAACCGCCACCCGAGAACTCGCTTTGCCGTGAGTTCGGCGACGCGGACAAACAGCATTTCCGTTGAAATAAATGAGCGGTGGCTTCGACGCGTGGCATTTTACGCAAAAAGAAAAAAAAGGGGCAAGTTGAAAGAAAACTAGGCGAAGCGCCACTGTATAGCACCCACGCGGTCAAACTTGATTCACTTTGACGGGACCACCCGGTGAACTGCGTAAAACGTGGCTCTACAGTTCCTAGGAAGCAAATCTCCAATCTAAATGAAGCAACGCGGACTAGGCTAATGCGACCTCCACGTGTTCCACAATACGAGCTTTTAAGAAAAGGACAGTTCCTACCAGCACGGCAGAGTTTATTTCACTTCTTTTTTTTCTGTTCCAGACGGAAAAGCACTTCTTACCGGGTACGTAAAACGAAATTACGTATGTACAGGGAACGCTCTTTGTATAGAATACTCGCGTACAACCTTTTCTTTACACGAGCACTGCGCACCCAGCAGAATGAGTGGTACGGTATAGCGCGTTTCCTGGAAAGAATCAGTGTACAGTGGCACTATACAAAAGGTATGGAGTGCTGACGACTATAGAATGTCGCGGTGCACTTTGTCCTTTGGAGATGTTGACGACAAAGAGCCGTTCAATTGAACATGCATTCACCCATAAACAAAAAGGCCCCCTTTGTGGCGCAGACATTCTCTTCGTTTAACGAAGACTTCGGAACAAAGAAATCGGATTTACGTACAAACAGGCTTACCTCTAAGAAACAGTATTCACTAAATTTGTTTCGAAAGACGACTGGGAGACGAAGCTGACTTGACTGGATATAAATAGTCTAAAGAGTTTATCACTACCCCCCCCCCCCTTATTTACAGATCAGGATATTTAAAAAAAAAGTAGATACTTTCCTTGTGTGGTGTCGAACACCTAGTTGCAGTACCAACATTGTGACAAGCGAGCTTTCTTGCAATAGACCAGTGTGCTTTGGTGTGCTCTGGTGTGCTATGGAGCGAATGAGAAGCTGGAACGCTAAATTTTAGAATTACTGTACGCTCCTCAATCTGTATTCTGAGTGTGACTGGTAGTAAATAGCGTTAAACTTAATATGTAGATACGATATGAGCCTTTTTTTATTTCATAGTGGCGACCACAAAAAATAGAAGGTTAATATCTTTCTTTTTTTATCGGATGTCATTATTAGGCAGTTTTGAACAATTATACCCAAAGCTTTGCACTGCAGTTTGTCTCCACTGCGCATTCGTCATACGCCAGGCTATACGCCTCGGCACGTTATATTTCGGGTGGGTATCTAAGCGAATCGAACTCTATAAACCATATTTTCAAACTTTCCATATTAGCCTATAGCATCTCAAGTGTTGGGAAGCTCAGGGACGAATTCCGACGGGGCAGAATGCGACAAACAGCCACGTACTCATAGGTGGGTGCCCATCAGTGAGGCCCAGGTCCTCAACAATAATTCAGAGTCCCGCATTTAAAGTGTTCACTGTAGTGGCAGACAGCGGGTTCCCGAAATACGAGCGAAAAGCAGCGCACCGTGATACGACCGGCCGTTGAGCGGACGGAAAAATTGCGCAGATTCCACGCACCTTGGGAATCGGCATTGCGAAGCATGCGAAGGAAAGTTGACCGTGTTGTAATTTGATCATTGAGCGATACGTTATAAAATTACGCTAAATATATGTACCAATATTGCATGGACAAACGTATCTCGAATAGTTGTAAATGTTTATATAAGCAGTTATTTGCATTTGCGCAATAATGCCAACACGAACAGGAGGGCAACACCAGAAGATAGCCCTGGACACTGCTACATAAATAAACTTCAGCGCATGGCACCTAAGACATTTGACCATAACCCGACGTGACGGCTGTATCATAAGAGTACATATGTAATGCTTTCAAAACTGGATATCCAGCACTGCAACTACAAGTGCACGACGTTTCACGAAAATTAGGGTCTATTGGAAAAGTAGTTCCGAAACCTGAATTGGATTTCTGGTAGAATGCTTAATTTCCACGCAGAATGTTGGTGTTCCATTCCTGCTGAGACCCTGACATTTATATTTTTGCATTCTTCGGGCCAACGCTGTCTATGCCAGGTTTTTCGAAACACTCACGCGCTAAAGTTACCCATGTCTATTCTCGTCGTTCTTATAGGTAGATACCCAGTGCCGATCGCCTGCGGCACATACTCACATACCAGTGGCACATACGCGCCCGAGGGTATACGCCCACTGTTTGGCGGGAAGTTTTTGACGACGCACGCGTGACGGGATTGAGGCATTATTCATGTCCTGACCAACGCGTCATATTCGTCAAACCATGTTACCCTCCCGTCCTAAATTTGTTTTATGCCAAGTGCCAGATTAGGTTAAGGGGGTGTCCACGAGAGCACCCAAATGTAATCGGCCGGACGGATGGATGAACGGCCGGATGGACAGACGGGCGGATGGAAGGATGGATGGATGGGTGGATGGACGGATGGACAAAACTGCTTGCAGTTCGCAAAGAAATGTTTCGCATTTAATAAGTTCGTTGTCGACCACGTGTTGGCGGATCAGTTGACCGCCGTTGTGTCGGCTACGCGATATTTACGTCTCTCTAAGGTCAATCGAGTCGGC